>NW_006399785.1:837232-844653 GCF_000299155.1 Elephantulus edwardii
AAAGAGTCAACAAGCCTGTCTTGAAAGAATTCTAGGGAAGATGAAGAATCAGAGAAAGAGGGAGAAATACCCTGAACAAGATGGACTGACACACTGACTGCAATAATATGCTTATTTATGTCTGAGTTTGTGAACATGAGGCAGCATATGGAAAGCTTCAGACTTATTTTACATAAAGTCTTTATACATTCTAATCAACTCAGTGATGCCTAACAGCAACAGTAAATTGCTCAAGGTCAGGTTGCTCATCTTAGTCTTATGGAGCCATTTATTTTTGTTGTGTACCGTAAAGTAGAAACTAATGCATAGCTGACCCTCTAGTGGGTCTTCGGAGGTAGTTAATAGTACAAGAGGAGATTGTCCATCAAATCCTGATGGATTTGAACTGTATGCCTTTGGGATTGAAATGCAGTTTCTTACCATTAGGCCACCAGAGCCACTAGTGGATTCATATTGCTAGGGATGCCTGAGCTTTGTGTTAACAGTGAATCTACCTATTGAACAGGCCATTGGATTATACACTCTTTTTTCCCCTATGACTCTATCTATGCATGGGAGTGTGTGTGTACATGTACATATTTATGTACATGTTTCTCTCTCTCTCTTTCATCTTTTCATTTTAACATTTAACATTTTAGGGAACTCTGGTGGCCTAGTGGCAAGAAGCTACTCCGAAATCCTAAGGGCATACTTTACAAATTCACCAGCTGTTCTGCAAGAGAAGGATGGAAAATTTCCTTTCATGTGATTCACTGCCTCTGAAAACATGCTGGAGGGTCAGCTATGAATTGGTTCCAACTCGATGGTCTACAACAACAAACAATAACAATAACAATATTTTTCCTTTAAAAAATTATCAGGTGACAATTTTGTTTCTTCTAGAAAATTTCATAAGGATGAACATGAATTCTTTAATGTGTTATTCTTACTATATTTTTTAATAACATAAGTATTGTCTTGTTTGGTTTCTTAAAAAGCCCTGTGCAATGCCTGCATGTTATATTCATAAGCACATACCCTGATATTTTTTCACATTGCTTACTTCCTTTCTTGAACATGACAAAGTATCAATTGATAAATTTTAACATGTATGTAGAATGTGAAATGTGCTCATTCATCTGTATCAGGATCCTGGATTCAATCTTGAATTACACTTTTCTGTAGATAGCCCAGCTCCTTGGATTATTTGTTCAGCATACAGTTTAAGTAGATATGGAGAAAGGATATAACCATGATGACTTTTATCATGATTTTAAACCTTGAAAAATTCCCTTGTTCTGTTCAGACAATTGTTTCTTAGTCTATGTAGAGGTTTCAATGGGAGAAAGACTTATTATGAACCTGCAATATACAGATGACACAGTTTTGTTAGCAGAAGCTGAAGAACTTAGTATAGAGTATTAAAAGCTACAACCTTTAATATGGGTTATATTTCAACATCAATAAAACAAAAATCCTCAAATTAGACCAACAGACAACATCATGACACGTGGAGGGAAGATTGACATTTTAAAAGATTTTATTTTCCTTGGATCCACAATTAATACTCGTGGTATTAAGATAACACCAATTTCTTTGATACTCAAGAAATCAAAAGACTTGTTGCATTGAGGAAATCTGCGGCCAAGAAGTTTTCTGAAGCTCTAAAGAGCAAGGATGTCAATTTGAAGACTATGGTGCATGTACACCTGATCCAGACCATGCTCTTTTCAATTATTTCCTATAAATCTGAAAGTTGTAGAATGAATCAGGATGACAAAATAAGACTGGAAGTCACTGAGTTATTGTATGGACGAAGCATAGTGAATACACTACTTTGGACAGCCAAAAGAACAATCAAATCTGCTTGAAAATGAGTGCAATCTAAGCGTTCCCTAGAGGCAAATGTGGTGAACTTTGTCTCACTTAACTTGGGGTATTCTCAAGAGGAACCAATCCTTGGAGAGAGAATTCATGCTTTGGAAGGTGCAAGGTTAGAGAAAGAGAGAGTCCCTCAACAAGAAGGATTATTGCACTGACTACCTCAATGGGTTTGATTATTACCAAGGTTCATACTTACCTTTCCCAGGGTTGTGATGAGTCATTGACAATTCAATGGTACATAACCACAAAGAAAGCCGAAATTGTCACGCAGAAATTTTTACTGTCACAAGGACAATTTCACTGAAAATAATGCAAAAGTAGTTGGCCATTTGGGCTGTTTCCATGTCCTTGCTATGGTGAATAATGTTGCTATGAACATTGATGTATAAGTCTCTATTTGTGCCTCAGTTTTCATTTTCTCAGGGCATATTCCAAGCAGTGCAGTGGAATAGTTGGTTCATATGGAATTTCTGTATTCAGCTTTTTGAAGAAATACCAAACTGCCTTCCAGAATGGTTTTACCATTTTACAATCCCACTAACAATGTATAAAAGTTCCTATCTTGACACATCCTCTCCAACATTTATTACTTGCTGCTCTGCTAAACTTTGCCCTGCTACTGGTTTAAGATGGTATCTTGTTATGGTTTTGGTTTGCCTCTCTCTTATTATATTACATTCACACAACAAAATACTATGCAGAACTCCGGAGCAATGATTTTGCAGATTACTATCGAACATGAGAAGGACTGGAGAGCATTATGTGAAGTGAACTCAGTCTCATATATACTGTATAAGACCATTTTTGTAGGATGAATATGAGGATCCAAGGAAGGGGAGAGCTTAATCATAGGGTCACACAATTTAACCGGTGGAGGGAGAGGGGTTAAAGGGAAGGGGAAAGATTCAGTGTGAAAAACAATGTATATGAACTTTATAAACTTTAAAAGTAAACCAGTATAAAATAAAACAAAAAAAACCCAAAAATATTACAATGGTCCATCAATAGGCAACTGTTAGAATTCAAGTAACCTTCAAAAAGGAGGATATGCTAGTTGCCATAGAGTTGAACATGACCCATAGCGACCCTATGAATAATAGATCTGACTCCTGTCCTACTTTGTGCCATCTTCACGCTTTCTGGCCCATTAAAGTTTCCTGACACATTATTCCCTCTCCAGTGAACAACCAACCTCTCCTTAACAACATGCCTGCAGTATGTAAGGTGAAGTCTCATTATCTTTGCCTCCAAAGAGCACTTGGGCTGCATCCTCTCCAAAACATATTCGTTCTTTTGGCAATCCATAAGGTATTCAGTACTCTTCTCCAATACCACAGCTCAAAGGCATCAATTCTTCTTCTGTTGTCCTTATTCATTGTCAAGCTCTCAGATGCATAGCAAGTGGTCAGAAAGACCATGGCCTGAAGCAGATGTACCTTAGTTCTCAAACTGACATAATTACTCCTCAACAAGTTAGAGAAGTCCCTATCTGCAGACTTTCCTATTGCAATACATCTACTGATTTCCTGTCTGCTGGTACCAAGAATGTTAAATGTGAAATTAACACTCTTAATACCAAGGTGCTATATGAAGTTGTTCACAGTTTCTATCTTTTCTCCATCTATTATGATGTTGCCTATATGTCCAGTGGGAAGAAACTTTGTTTTATTGATATTGAGATACAATCCATACTGAAGGCTGTATTTTTTGATCTTCTGCAACAAATCCTGTAAGTCCTCCTCACTTTCAACAAGACAGAAGCTGTGTGTGTGTCATCTGTATAACACACATTATTGTTGAGTCTTCCTCTGACCTTGGTGTCACATTCTTCATCATAAGGTCCAGCTTCTTGAATAATGATAAGCATACAGATTGAATAGGTTTGTAGAGAGAATACAATCCTAACACACTCCTTTCTTAATTTTAAATCATGTAATGTTCCCTTGATTATGCAAAGGACTGACTGTGTCCATCACAACAAACTGTGGCTAACTCGGAAAAGAATGGGAATCCCAGAACACTTGATCATGCTAATACGAAACCTATACTTGGGCCAGGAGGCAGTTGTCAGAATAGAGCAGGGACACACTGCATGGTTCAAAATTGAAGGGTGTATGCCGGGGATAGGTCATATCTCCATATCTTTTCAACCTACATGTGGAACAAATTATCTGAGAGACTGGGCTCTATAAGGAGAAGTGTGGCATCAGGATTGGAGGAAGATTCATCAACAATCTATATTATGCAGATGTCACCACCCTGCTTGCTGAAACTGAGGAGGACTTGAAGCACTTGCTACAAAAGGTCAAGGACTGAAGCCTTCAATACGGAGTAAGGCTCAATATCAAGAAGACAAAGATCCTCACCACTGGGCCAACTGGCAGCATCAGGATGTATGGTGAAGAGATTGAGATTGTTCACAGCTTTAGCTTGCTTGGCTCCACAATCAACACTCTTGACACTAGCAACCAGGAAATTAAAAGATGTATTATGATGGAAAAGTCTGTTATTAGGGAAATTTCCAAAGTACAGAAGAGCAATGGTGTCATTCTGGAGACTAAAATTCACCTGATATAGATCATGGTCTTTGCAGTCACTTGCTATGTGTCAGAGAGCTGGACAATGATTAGAGAATATAGAAGGAGAATGGATGTCATTGAGCTGTGGTGTTGGAGAAGAGTATTGAATATACCATGGACTGCTAAGAAAATATACAGATTCATCCTACAGAGAGTTAAACCAGGCTGCTCCTTGGAGGCAAGGATTCTGAAGCTTCATGTGACATATTTTGGACATGTTGCAAGGAGGGACCAGTCCTTGGAGAGGGACATCATGCTTGGAATGGTGGAGGGACAATGCAGGAGAGGAAGACTCTCTGTGAGGTGGATTCATTCAGTCACTGAGGTAATCACGGTAGATGTGTTAGGGACAGTAAGACTGACACAGGATAGAGCAGGGTTTAGGGCTGTTGTACATACAGTTTCTGTGAGTTGCAGGCAACTAAATAGCACATAACAACAACAACAGATACTCCCTTGCTCTGTTCACACAACAGCTTCTTTGTCTAGATACAGGTTTTGCATTAGCATAATTAAGCACTCTTGGGTTGCCCTCCTTTTTAGTGCTAGCCATGAGAAGGGAATTGTGTTACGATAAGTTACATAAAGAAGGATGTAGAATGAACGATATGCTCATATCATCTGTAATTTAACTGAAAGCAAAGAATATCAGAAAGTTACTTATCTATATTATAATGACTATGCAAATGAATTAAACTGTGGGGATCATAACAAATTATGGATAAGATTGCCCATAATCCTTATTTTTTACTCATAAAGAATCTGTACATAGATCAGAGGTAGTTGTTGAGGGGGCCGTGGGGAAATCACTTCAGCACTCTGGAGAGATCCTCGACAGTAGACTTTCCTAATCCAATTCAACTTTTGATTTCCTCACACAGGATAAGACAGGGCCCAGATCTGGTGTTCATTCAGTCAACTATGTGTTGTACTGGGCTCGAAAGCCCCGAACAACAACAATCTTGACAGCACCAACCCTGCCTTATAAACTTTATAGAGATGCAGATTTTTAACACATAGGATGAATGCATAATACTGAGAATTCTCTCCTAGTTAAGTGCACAAATATCTTTTTGGAGGGTCAAGACTTTACAATGCACCACTTCCACTGATAAGGGAGAGCAGATGAGAGAAGATACAGATATATCTGTACTGTTACAGCAGATGGAGTTACAGTGCCTAGAATGTTCAAGGACTTTCTGAAATATCTCAGAGTGGTAGCAGGCCAGGTTTGCTGGGTGTCAGAGTAGAGTTGTTAAGTTAAGAGATTTAAGGGGTAGTAGAGAATATTTGAATTACTGCAAACAATGGAAAGAAACATAACATAGGCAGAGGAAGAGAGATTACTTGACTTTCAAGAATGTTGTTGTTATGAGCCTTCAAGTCACCTTTGACCCATAGTGACCATATGTATAATAGCTCTGAGGTCTGCCTTATTCTCAGCCAGTTTCATTGATTCTGATACACTAACCCTCATTGTCCCAGTTGAATCCATCTCATTTGGGGTCTTCCTCTCCTGTGCTGTCCCTACACCCTTCCAAGCATGATATCCTTCTTGTTAGGTGCTATCAAATTAGCTATGATCCATAATGACCTCCAGACCTGACACTTTGCCATTATAATAATCTCCACCATGTTCAAACCATTGTTGGAGCCACTGTAGCAGCCTCTTTTTGAAATCTTAACACACTTTTTGCTGGTCTTTGACTCAATATGTTGTCTTTTTCTTAGGACTGACTTTTCCTGACAACAAAACCAAAGTACGTAAATCAAAGTTGTGCAATTCTTCCCTTTCATGAGCTCCCTGTTTGCACTTCATTGAAGATAGACTTCTTTGCTGTTTTGACAGCCCATGCCATATTTAACGCTCTTTGAAAATACCACAATTTAAAGACACCTATTCCTCTTCAATCTTCCTTATTTATTATCCAACTTTCAGGTGCAAAAGGAACAATTGAAAAGAATATGGCTGGGGTCAGACTCACCTGAATCTTAAATTGGCATTTTCACTCTTTAACTTTTTAAATAGTTGTTTGACAAAGGGCCTTGATATAGGGTCTCTAGGAAACCACGGATTTGTGGAAGCTCTACTCTGTTCGGTTTGTGATGCAGAACATGGTGTCATAGCTGACTTTTATGACAAAGGACCATGTGTCATGCCATCTGGAGAATCCCCAGGACAGGACATAACCCATATTTGATACTAAAATCCCCCCTGGCATCAGATAGGATTAATTCTGTCTGGCTCAAACACTATGACACCAATCAAAAGGTCAGTGGTTCAAACTCACCAGCTACTCCAAGGGAGAATGTTGAGGCAGACTTCTCTCAAAGAATTGCAGTCACAGACATCTTATGGGGCAGTTCTACCCTGCTCTGTAGGGTCATAATGTTTCAGAATTGAGTCATAGCCATGGGTATAGCCGAATAGACCTAAGACACTGTTAGCAAACAGATTTTTTTGTTAGATTATTTTTTTTTCTTTCCAGTGCTTTAAATGGCAGTACCTTGGAGAGTACTAAAAGTAGAACAGTCAATATTTTAGGATGATTCTCCCAAGAGTAGTGATTCTCTGTATGAACAGGTGTATCTGAAAAGACCAATTTGCTGCCAAAAGACACTTTTATGCTGTAGACTCAAGAGTTTAATGATTTAAGGCAAAGCAGAACACCTGGCATTGTTTACCTGGCTCTTTCTTTACAAAGTGACAATTGTAAAGAGTCTGTGCAGAGTTTTCAGGGAGAAGAGTGAAGGTAATTGGGAAAAAAACCCTGTTATAAAAGCACAATAAAGGAGAAGAGTGAGCTCCTGCCCACTGAAAGTCGCTATTCGACACTTAAGAGTATATGCTGTGATGTCAACAGTGCAAGGTGAACAACAAACAAAAAATCAAGACAGGAACTCATGCAATATTATTCAAAACGGGTGACCCTGGAGGACATTATGCTGAGTGAGGTATCTCAGTCACAAAGGGACAAA
>NW_006399785.1:844928-862006 GCF_000299155.1 Elephantulus edwardii
AGGGTGCAACAATGAATGAATGGAATTCCAAAATCTCTGTAGATGTTCATTGAAATGAAAAATAAACAAACTAAATTAATAAAACAAAACAAAACAAAAAAAAATCAAGACAGCTCTAGTTTCAGCTCAGTCTCTAACAAACCACATGGACTTTTCCACACATGAACTCTGACCAAGTTTCTAACTCAATTCCTTTATTATCATAAGGGAGTCATACTTCCTGTCTCAGATGATTATTTTAATAAGCATTCTGCAAACAGCTAGAGCATTCTACCAATGTGCTTATTATTGTTGTCAAAGGCTACATAGAAGAAGCTTGATCCAAGCTAGATTTAAATTGCATGCAAGGCTTTTCCATTTCTTAGCTTCACTGATTTCACCTCGGTTTCTGCCCAGCTCACCTCAGTTGTCTTTATGCTTTGCTTTCTTAAGTTTTTCATAATCTCTAGAAAAATCCTTACATAGAAGTGGAACCAAATTTTATTCTCCATTTACCTTCCAAGATATCTTTCCTCAGTGTACTCAGTATGATCAATAACTCAACACCTTTCCAGTCTCAAAAAGCTTGGAAAAAACTTGAAAATATGAGATAATCGTTCAACACAAACAACACATGCTTACTGAATTCCTGTTCTGTGCCCAGTCCTGTTAGATGCAGGAGCACAAGGATCAGACACCAGAAGAGATGGATGTAATTAATGATATTAAATAAGTGTGACATGTTTGTGTTAAGTAGCAATGGGAACACAGGAGAAAAACAAAGACTGATTAACTCTATCTGTGATGTTTAGAGAGAGCGTCTCAGACATTGTGATATTTGCTCTTGGCCATAAAAAACAAACAATCAAGACAATTACAGCAGATAGTGAAAGGGGGAGTGGTAGTTTAGGTTGAGAAAATAGCCTGGGCAAAGGTACAGAACTTGGAAAGAGGATAACATGTTGGAGGGGAAAGACAAGTGGATTGAGCTTGGGTTGCTCATTCGCCAATGTCTTTACTGGGAGTAAATATGGATTCAGCATCCTCAGAAATGGCTACTTGTTTTTGGAGGGTTATGTTTACTAGAGACTGTAACAGTGAGATTGAAGGATAGGCATGATCTCAGTTGAAAAACTCATCATTGAGACCCCATGAAGGAGTAACCCAAAGAGACCAGAGGACTAAGTCTCACGTTTTGTGGAAAAACATGAATATGGCTGAAGATTTGCTGTGAATTCAAAAACAACGAACAAAAGAAAAGGAGTAAACATTAGTGCTGGTATTTTAAAGACACACACACACGAACCAGAACACAGATACAGTGTTAGGTTGATTTGTGTCCTCCCCAAATGTATGTATGTAACATAATTAAGATGATTTTTAAATTTAAGTGAGCTAGACTCAGGATCATATTTTGGTCCTGTGGACTTGTTCAGCCTCAATCTGAGCTTGCATATAGTTGATAGTATGGTCCACAGTCAGCAGGTGTGGGTTTTGACTACTGATATTGAGCTTTGGCAAGGATTCCTTTCACAGATGTAGATGTAGATAATCTGATTCCTATGCAGTCCATCAGATGAAGTCCAAGGGTAAAGTCACCATTTGTGGTTTTTTAAAAGTATTTGCGATGGATAAATCACTTAGTGTACAAAATCTGATTGTTTATTTTTTTTTACATCATTTATATCACCAAGTCTGTACTCTACAATAACCATTCCAAATCCATACTTTCTAACCACCAATGAATAAAGATGACAGAAGAAAAATCTATCTCTTTGAGCTGTGGTATTGAAGAAAAGTGCTGAACATTCCATGGACTGCCAAAAAAGCAAACATGTGTTTTGGAGAAAGTACTGCCAGAGTACTCCTTGGAGGCAAAGATGGTGAAGCTTTATCTCACATACTTTGGACATGTTGCCAGCAGAGGTTGTTTCTTGGAGAGGGACATCATACTTGTAAAGGCGACGCAAAAGAGAGAAAGATCCTCAACAAGACAGGTTAACATGATGACTGCAGCAATGGACTCAAGTATGTCAGAAATGATGAGAATAGCACAGAACAGGACAGAGTACAGATCTGTTGCTTGTAGGGTCACTGTGAATCATTATTCACTTGACAGCACCTACCAGCAATGATATAATATGGAAAGTATGTAATGGTAATCCATGATCTGCAAAATTAAATAGTTGTAAAAAAGATTAATGGTGGAACAAAACACCCTTATTTGCTCCACAGCTCTATTTCTATGTCACAGGAGTTTCCCTTGAATGTGGCCTGATTTTTTTTTTTTAAATCTCATTAGAATGCAGTGTATCTCTCTTGCCCCTTTTTGGCTCAAGGACGTTTCTTAACACAGTAGAAGTTTAGGGCTTATGAACTCTGCAAGGATGCTTGACCTAAAAGAAATGAAGACTTTCTAGAACAGACAGAGACATAACACACATTTCCCTAGAACTGGCATCCTGAATTAGGAGTTCTAGCCTTCTTAGATTAAGATCCTCACGTACACTGGACATGTTGCTAGGAGAGGCTATTCCTTGGACAGGGACATCACATTAGGATAGGTAGGGGATTGGTGAAAGAAAGACACCACCCCCAACCAGTGACTGCATCAGAAATTGTGAGGATGGCACAGGAATGGACAGAGTTCCGGCCTGTTGCTCATAGGGTCATGATGAGTTGTACTCAACTTATAGCACCTACTGTAACAGATTTGTGGGTGGGTTTTTTTTGGTGTTTTTTTATTTTTATTTTTTTGTTGTTGTTTTTAAATCCTCTTGTGGTATCTTGGCTATAGCAGCAGTAGATAATTAAGATAAGCATTTATTATTTAAGTTTTAATATCTAATGATCCGAGAAATCTGCCTCTGTCCTTCTAGATTTCATAACAGTTCCATGGGCTACTTCATATGAGCCAGAGGTGAAGTTATTTGTAACCTTGAGTTCTACTATTTGCTGTATGTGAAAACTTGACAAAATGCTGTCTGTAAACTTCAAACTGTGGTATTTTAAATGACTTCATATAATTGGGAATGTTGCACAGTGAATTAGGAATACTGGAAAAAAAAAAGAAATAATTCCCTGGATTTATTGTTGTGGTAAAGAATACTGACTATCCCACAGATTCCTAAGATAATAAACAAATAAGTCTTAGCAGAAGAGCAGCCAGGATGTGTCTTAAAGACAATGACTGTGAGATTTCTTACATTTTGCACACGCTGTAAGGAGGATCTGATCCCTGGAAAGGACAAAGTGCTGGGAACTATGGAGGGTGGTCGGCAAAGGAGAAGACCCTGAATTTAATGCATTGACATAGCAACCGCAATATTGGGTATGGCAGAGGTGGTACGGATGGCACAGGATAGGGCAGGGTTTTCATCTGTTGTACATGTGGTCACTACAAATTGCAGTCAAGATGGTTAACACCCAACAACAATAACAAAACCTAAGTGACCTACCTTCATTAAAATGTGGCGATAAAAGGGTATTTCCTTTTACCCCAAAGACAGCAAGAATTCACAATAACAAATTAAAGAAAGCTGAAAAATGGCTTCCTTTAACATGGACCTCGGTAGATGGTGCCTACTATTACTCTTGTCTTAACTCTCCTGCCTTTTTTCCATATTTAAAATCATGGTTGTTTAATATGGCACATTTCACCTCCGGAGAGAAACTGTATTTTAAACACCATTGTTCTCCCCTCGCTGGCCTTGCTGGAGCCAGGGCTCCTGAATAGGAATCGATGTGGGTGTTAATTTTCCGGAGAAAGGTAGTTGAAGAGCTGTGACTTGCCTATTTTATAGATGCCCACACCGAGGCAGAAACCTTGGACGTGACCCAAGAAATTCAGACTCTGAACAAAAACTATAATTAAGTGCCTTTACTTCCAAACTTGCTGCTCCAGTCTGAGCCTTCTGCAACTTTGTCCAGCAAAACATATGCCATCAGAGTGTTGAAAAGAACAGTGTTCATAAAACAATTCATGTATGAAGTAGCATCAGAGTGGATATCATTTACAGAGAATAAGTCCCTTAGAAAATCAGGTTTTTGAAGAAGCAAAAATAATAGTAAAAGATTTTAACTTAAGTACAACAAATATGTATCAAGGAGGGACCAGTTCTTAGAGAGGGACGTCATGCTTGGAAAGGTGGAGGGACAGAGAAAGAGAGGAAGACCATCGATGAGATGGATTGATTCAGTAAGTGGGGTAGTGAGGGTAGGTGTGTCAGAGACAGTAAAGTTGGCACAGGATAGAGCAGGGTTCAGGGCTATTGTACAAAGTATCTTTGTGAGTTGCGAGTGACTCGACTGCACATAACAACAACAACAACAACAATGTCAAATAAAATATTATGTGTGTTTAGTGATATCTACTTCCTAAACAACATGCCTCTGTAAACTCTATTAACTTTGATAAACGTCGATAGTTGTAGATGGTCTTCAAACCTTTTGTTCATAAGGTTGCTATGAATCGTGCTCGACTCAAAGGCAATCAACAACAAAAACAATGTAGTAATAAAAGGGAAAAACAATTTATTTCTAGCTACAAAAGTTGACTTTTTACAAAGGTTAAAATAAAGCCAAATTTCTTGACCTCAAGTTGGTGATATTATCAATAGAAGTTATTGATAGTAGGATCCAAAGACTATGCATATTCAATTGTATCCATTAAAATTTACTGTCCCATTTATGTATTTGAAAATTTGAATTGTGCAAGAGGTGATGTATATCTCAGTTTTGTATGGCCTCATATGAGATTTTACATCTTGAAAATTTATTCATATTCCCCAGGCAGCCTTTCTTGCAGGAGAGAGGCAGTGGTGACACGGCATTTAATAAGTCTGCAACAACATTAAGCTTTATTGATATGAATTAGTATATCTGCCTTTGCTTTGATAGTTTATGACTATAATTCATAGGTAGTAAGATGTATGCTCACCCAGTGCCTCCTATCGATTCTGAAAAACAGATTACCGAATGCATTACAGGACGTGAGGCAAATTAGAGCAGTTGTTTGTTTTTGTATATTAAATGTTTTTATCTCAGCACTAAAATCAGTATGTAAATACATAACACAATATTCAATAAACATTGAATGAATCCAAGAATGGGTAAATATATAATGTTAAAGAAAATAGTGGTGTATCCGGCATTGAGTGCCTAGCTATGGAGAAGATGAGGCGGTTCTTGTAGCGCTGGGCGAAGTCAGAGGTAAAATTACTACATACAGTGTGTCACTCTGGAGATTAAGGTGCTCCTGATACAGGCTATGGTCTTTGCAATCACTTGTTATGCATCAGAGAGTTGGACAATGACTAGGGAGGATAGAAGGAGAATTGATGCCTTTGAGCTGTGGTGCTGGAGAAGAGTATTGAATATACCAAGGACTTCCAAGAAAACAAACAGATTCATCCTGGAGAGGGTTAAACCAGATTCTGGGGCTTCTTCTGACATACTGTGGACATGTTGTAAGGAGGGACAGGTCCTTGGAGAGGGACATAATGCTTGGGAGGGTGGAGGGACGGCACAAGAGGTGAAGACCCTCTATGAGGTGGATTGATTCAGTGACTGGGTTAATTAAGATGGGTATATCAGAGGCAGTGCGACTGGTACAGGATAGAGCAGGGTTTAGGGTTGTTGTACATAGGGTAGCTATGAGTCGCAAGTGACTCGACAGCACATAACAACAGCAACAACAACAGCAGATTGACCCTAGAATCTTGGCTTCATAACGCGGAGGACCTGAAGGGTGTAACTTTGTCAGAGACAGTAAAGTAGCTTTGTCTTTGGGAGTGATGAGCTTCCTCCTGAGAATTCACAAAGCCTGCTGTCAGCATGAACCATCAGCTCAAAATAACTCCCCATCTGGCTAATCCAGTAGTTTTCCATCGAAGAGTCCCAGGTGTGAGAGGGCAGCGCTCTTGCTCAAGTTCATTATTTCTACTTCTTATCATTCTGTGTTTCCCTCAACTCTCTCTAGTGTGTCAAAGGTGATGAGGATTGCACAGGGTGGGACAGGGTTCATCTTTCTGGTTCATAGGACCCCTTTGAGTTGTATTTGACTTGATGACCCCTAAGAACAACAGCAGCAGCAGCAACAACAACAACAACAAGAATAACAACTATATTTTTGTTGTTAGATACATCCAATAAACGTTAATTCATAGGGACACTCTATACTTGTAGATCCTTTAGCAGCGTTACAGTCCTGCTGTGTTTTAGTCCATTGTTGAAATCAACGTATTAATCCATTTTATTGTGAGTCTTCCTCTCCTTCTTCACTCACCCTCCACTTTTTCCAAGTACAGCATCCTTACCCAGGGATTAGTCCTTTGTCACAGATTATGGCTAACATTGAGAAGAATTGGAATCCCAGAAGACTTAGTTGTGCTCATGCTAAAGCTATACCTAGATCAAGAGGCTGTTGACTGAGTAAGAGAGTACCACATGGTTTAAAATTCAGAAGGGAGTGTGTTAGTGCTGTATTCTCTCTCCATAGCTACAGAATCTGTGTGATGAGCAAATCATTTAAGAAGCTGGACTCTATGATGAAGAATGCAGTATCAGGGTCAGAAGATGACTCGTCAAAAACCCGAGTTATGCACAACCTTTCTTGCCAAAAGTGGAGAGTATCTGAAACTCTTTCTGCAGAAAGTTAAATAAAGACTATAGATTTCAATATGGATTACATCTCAACATCAGGAATATCAAAATTCCTACTACTGGACTAATAGGCAACATAATGATGGAGAAATTATTCAAGCTGTCAATAACCTCATCTTACTTGGATCCACAATGAGCACACTAGCAATCAGAAGATCAGGAGACATATTGAACTTTGAAAGCTGACTGTTCTGGACCTCTTCTAACCACTGAGAAGCAACCATGTCAGTGTGAGGACAAAAGTGCACCTGATTCAGACCATGGTCTTTTCAATCACTTGCTATGTTGCTGAAAATTGGATAATAAATTGTTTTTATGTGCTGTTAAGGTGCTTGCAACTCATAGTGACCCTATGTACAACAACCCTAATACCTACTCTATCCTGTATGTCTCTGACACACTTACCCTCATTACCCCAGTCACTGAATCAATCCATCTCATCAAGAGTCTTCCTTTCTTGTGCTGTCATTCCACCCTCCCAAACATGACAGTCCTCTCCAATGACTGGTTCCTCCTTGCAACCTGACCAAAGTATGTCAGACAAAGCTTTAGAATTCTTGCCTCCAAAGAGCAGCCTAGTCTCACCCTTTTTATGACGAACCGGTTTGTTTTCCTGGCTGTCCATGGCATATTCTTTACTCTTCTCCAGCACCACAGCTCAAAGGCATCAATCCTACTTCCATCATCCCTACTCATTGTCCAGCTCTCTGATGAATAGCAAGGATTCCCTAACTTCTGGTATGACAGATGAAAGGTCGATGCATTTGACTTGAGGTGTTGGAGAAGAATATTAACTATTTCATGGAATGCAAAAAGAACATGCAGGTATGTCTTGGAGAAAGTACAGCCAGAGTGCTTCATGGGCTTCCTCTCACATACTTTGGGCATGTTGTTAGCAGATGGAACTTCTTGGAGAAAAACATCATGATTGGAAAGATGGAAAGTCAGTGAAAGAGATGACTGCAACAGTGTGCAATCAGGTCAAGTGTGTCAGACATGCTGAAGACAGCGCAGGTCAGGGTTCAGATATGTTGTTCACAGGATTGCTATGAGCCATACTTGAGAACTAAGTCGTATCTGATTCAGACCATGGTCTTTCTGATTACTTGCTATGCATCTGAGAGCTGGACAATGAATAAGGATGACAGAAAAAGGATTGATGTTGGAGAAGAACACTGAACATTGCATGGACGGCCAAGAGAATGAATAGCTATCTTTTGAAGAGGGTGCAGCCAGAGTGCCCTTCGGATGCAAGAATGATGTGACTTTACTTCACATACTTTGGTCATGTTGCCAGGAAGGTTTATTTCTTGGAGAGTAACATGATGCTGGGAAGCATGGAGGGTCAATGCTCCAATGGGCTTTTGTGTATCAGTAAGTGTGAGGATGGCACAGGATAGAATAGGGTTCAGATCTTTAGTTTATAGGGACATTATGAGTCATACTCAATTTGACAGCACCTACCACCACCAGCACCACCACCACTACCACCACCACCACCACCACTACCAACAAAAACAACAATTGCCCTTTGTATATCAGAAGAAGTTGCACAATTTTTGTTTCTAAGGAGCACACTAGCTACATTTTCTAGAACACGGATTTTTTAAATTGTTTTTTTTATAGTTTGTGACATAAAATATTTTTCACCAATACCACAAAGGCATCAATTCTTTTGTCTCCCATACACATTGTTTAACTATCATATATATAAAGTAATTAGAAATACAATGGCATGAGTCAGCACAATTCAGTCTCTAAACCAGAATTTTTGTTCTTTAGCCCTTTAAAGGAATCCTCAACTGAATATTAGCTCAGAGCAGTGTCTTGTTTGATTTCTTGACTGTTGCTTTCTTTGTTGTTGATTGTGAACCCAAGTAAGATAAAATAATTGACAACTTCAATCTTTTCTGCATTTTCATGATGTCTTATTTCTGTTATTTTTTTCAATTTTTGTCCGTTTTCCTGCATTATCATGATGTCCTGTTTTGAGTCCAGTTAGGACAGCCTTTGATTTCCAGTAAGTGCTTGAAGACCTCTTCTGGCTTAGCAAACAAAGTTATGTCATCCTCCTACATCAGATTGTTCATTCATCTCCTTTAAATCTTTTGTAGCTGAAACTGAGAAGGACCTGAAGCATTTGTGGTAGAAGATCAAGGACTTTAGTCTTCAATATGAATTAAAGCTTAACATCAAGATGATGAAGATTTTCACCAGTGGACCACTTGGAAGCACAATGATGGATGGAGAAGAGATTGAGGTTGTTGACAATTATAGCTTGCTCGGCTCCACAATCAACACTCTTGGCACTAGCAGCTAGAAAATCAAAACAAGTTGCAGTAGGTAAATGTGCTGTCAGGGACCTCACCAAAGAGCTGAAGAGCAATGACATCAGTCTAGAGACTAAGGTGCACCTGATTCAGGCCATGGTTTTTGCAATTACTTGATATACATCAGAGAGCTGGACAACATCTAAAGATGACAGAAGAATTGATGCCTTTGAGTTGAAGTGCTGGAGAAGTGTCTTGAACATACCATGTACCACTGAGAAAACTAACAGGTCTGTCTTGGAGAGAGTGAAATCAAGTTTCTCCTTTGAGACAAGGATTTTGTAGCTCCATCTATCATATGTATGTGGCCAGGAGGGATCAGTCCTTGGAGAAGAACATTATACTTGGAAGGGTGGAGGGACAGTCAGGAAAGGAAGACCCAAGTGAAATGAGTTAAATCAGTGAACTGGTGAAATGGGGGTAGGTGTGTCAGAGTCATTGAGACTCCCTTAGGACAGGAGAGATACAAAGCTATTGTACATCAGGTTTCTATGAGTTGCAGGTGACTTGATGGGACATAACAGCAATAACTATATTAATTTGTTGTGTGCTGTTAGGTCAGAACCAACCCATAGCTGACAGTCCAGTGGGTTTTTAGAGGCAGTTAATCACACGGCAGGAGATTGCTCATCTTTCTCTCATAAAGCTGGTGGATTAGAACCACATGTTTTTGGGTTTGCAATACAGTTTCTTGGCACTAGGCTACCAGTGCTTCTGATGTGTAGTATTACAAATATAACAATGTATATCAATATATATCAACATATCTCTATCTATCATCTATCTATCTATCTATCTATCTATCTATCTATCTATCTATCTAATCTATCTGTGTGTATTCTCTCTCTCTCACACACACACACACACACACACACACACACGTTATTGTTTTTGTTTTGTGCCGTCGAGTCGCTTGTGACCCATAGTGGCCCTATGTACAACAGCCCTAAACTCCGCTCTGTCCTGTGCCAATTGCACTGTCTCTGACACTCCCATCCCGATTACCCCAGTCACTGAATCAATCCACCTCATAGAGGGCCTTCCCTTCCTGCACTGTCCTTCCACCCTACTAAGCATGATGTCCTTCTCCAAGGAGAGGTCCCTCCTAACAACATGTCCAATGTATGTTAGACGAAGCCTCAGAATCCTTGCCTCCAAGGAGCAGCCCAGTTTAACCCTCTCCAGGATGAGTCTGTTTGTTTTCCTAGCAGTCCATGGTACCCTCAATACTCTTCTCCAGCACCACAGCTCAAAGGCATCAATTCTCCTTCTATGTTCCTTAGTCATTGTCCAACTCTCTGATGCATAACAAGTGATTGCAAAGACCATGGCCTGTATCAAATGCACCTTAGTCTCCAGAGAGACACTATTGCTCTTCAGTACTTTGGAGAGGTCCCTAACAGCAGATTTTCCCGTGGCAATGTGCCTTTTAATTTCCTGACTGCTGGTGCCAAGAGTGAGATAGATAGATAGATGGATAGATGATAGAGATAGATAGATAGATAGATAGATAGATAGAGAGAGAGAGAGAGAGAGAGAGAGAGAGAGAGAGAGAGAGAGAGAGATTTTAGGGGGAGGCCAGGGAGCCTTGTCCATAGGAAGTTGTACTGCTAACCTAAAGGCCTACACTTATTGGCAGTTCAAATTCACTAGCCTTTAGGAGGGACAAAGGTGGACAATATCTTCCCATGTGATTTATTCTCAGAAATCTGCCGTAGGGTCAGTTATATGTTCATTCTTCTAGAAAGACATAGAATATTGTATAGACTTGCAGACAGAGATAGTGAAAGATTTCTCTGGAAAAAAGTATCTTAGGCAGTTGCTAGGAGCTGGCAACTCCAAAATCTGTACATCAGTGGAACAGAATGAAAATTCCTGCACACTTGTGCCATCAAACCTGTAGGTCAGGTGACTAAAAAGAATAAAGCGTAATTCAAGGTATCTGTTTATGTTTTAGAAACAAAATGCTTCCCCCTTTGAAAACTTTTTTCTTTTCTTAAGCCTTCAAGAGCTTGGATAAGGCTCACCAATGCTGTGGAGGATGATCTGCTTTAGACCAATTGACTTCACCACATATAACTACCGCATAGTGCTAACCAGGATCCTGTTTGACTAAACAGCTGACTGTGAAAACCTAACCAAGTTTACATAAAATAGTAACCATCACACCCACTGACCTTTTCCCACTCCCGATAGTGCAACTTCCTTATTTTCTGAGATGCTCAAGGCACTGTGAGACCATGGCGCTAGCAGTCAGAGCCTTTAAGACACAAGTATATTAACTCGGGATTAAAATGCTCATTGCTTTTGCTGATAAGCATCACTAACTGGAATTTGCATGGAAGGAATTAGGAAAAATCCAATTGGGACCTGAAAGGACAGGGTGATAGTGGACATAAGATAATGACTGGTTTTATAAAGCACAATGTATGGGAATGACTGTAAGATACACGGGGAATGTGTGAAAAACATATGTGAATAAAACAGGATGTATACAAATTTGGACACAAGGCAGTATAGCATATAAAGAGAATAAAAAGGGATAAAATGAATTATTACTCTGAAAGTGTAATAATAAAGACCAAATGTTTAAAATAATTTGTTCTTTCTAGGAGATAATAACTTATCAGATAAGTGAATATATGGTGGGTTCAGACAATAAACCCTAGAAAACAAATTGACATCATGGCCCAAAACCATTCCCAAAGAGAAACAAAACAGCTTTCTTTTCATTTTACTGATTTTCTTACTCCTCGTTTCCCCTACCCTCCTCAAGGCAATTTGCCCTTAGACTGAGGTTGGCTCTTTGTCAACTGAACGGTGAAGTCAGGATACAAGCTGACACTGACAACAAAGGCATCACCGGGTCACTGTCTCGTTGAAGCTGGGTTGACAACCCAGGAAAGTCTCTTCCTTTGCACAACTCTCTCACCCAAGTTGCCCTACTTGACAATGAGTTTGTTTGGCTATAAGCAGTTGTCAAATAGCAGCAAAATCTCTGATGGATGCTGACACAGGTTCCTGTCAACACTTACTGTCAAATGGATGAAAACGGATCATTAATTATTTATAGAACCTTTTGTGAATGGAGAATTTTTGTGTTTGTATCTATTCACACAGAATATTTAGAGTTCAGGTCTCGGGTAGAAACTTTTATTAAAGTAACTCAGGATAAAATAGAAAGCTACCTATCTGAGATATTGTGTGGAAAAAAAAATATGCAGTTTGGTCCAACAGAAAGGAGAGATTTTTGCAGACCACCTAAGACTGGATTGAAACACACACAATATCTGATACTAACCTGCTTTGTGTTCATGGGAAAAATGCTTACGTATATATTAAACCACAATTTTCTTATTTCTAAGAAATAGTGTTGCATTAATGCCTACCTTGTGAAATATTTTAATGAAAACTAAATGAAAAAAAAATTTTAGAAAAGGCTAAAGAAACCTATGATCTACTTTAAGACCTTTTTCTTGTGAATGAAGAAATAGACTGACCGAAACTCAGAGAATTTTGGTTATTTCTATTAGATGCAATCAAGTCGAGTACGATTCATAGGGACCCTATGAATGACAGATGTACCCTCTCCTGTCCTCTGCAATTCTCACACTTCCTGACACACAATAGCCCATTGAGACAGTCACCATGTCAATCCACCTGGTCAAGGGTCTTCCTCGCCTTCACCTAGAAGCATGGTGACCTTCTCCCATGCATAGCCCCTCCTAGCAACATTTCTGAAGTATGTGAGGTGAAGCCTCATCATCTTTGCCTCTAAAGAGCCCATTGGCTGCATCGTCTCCAAAACACATTTGTTTGTTCTTCTGGCACTCTATACTTATGACTTGAAAATTTAGGGCTCTATGTGGCAAGAAGCTGTGCTGCAAACCTGAAGGCACACAGTTCGAGTCCACTAAGTGCTTCAGGAGACAAGGATGGCAGTCTCCTAGGACGCAATTAACTGCCTCTGAAAACCCACTGAAGAGTCAGGTATGACTTCGTTCTGACTCAATGGTAGCTAACAACAATAGCATACTCTTCTGTTAAACACTTAGCACAACTTCCTTTCAACTATGTCTTGGGGATGAAATAAGTACATTCACATAGACTATATGTTATGCAACATAATTATATAAAACTTGAAAGAACACATGCATACTTAATTCATGTTTTATGTGTTGGACTGCAAGCTCAAAACTCTGGTCAAGAAACAATAGTAATGGGTGATTACAAGTCTCTGTGAACAAGTCCCTGTGTCAAAGGGTCAATGACAACTCAGTGATGCCTAACAAATACAGGTTAGGAGACCAAAAGTCCAAATTCACTGTCCCAGTTTCAGGGGAAAATCCACTCTTGTTTGTTGGTTATAGAGGAAAGTCCTTGCTTCTTTCAGCATCCACAGGCCCGGTATTCCTTGGAGTTTGCCATGTGTATTCTTGAGAACTTAAATTTTTTTTTCTTTTATTTATTCATTGTTGCCTTTTTCCCCCTCCCGATTCCCTCCTCCTCCCCTAGCCGGTGCCAGAATGCAGGCCTTGTTCCAGATTATTCTCTTATATATAACACATAATTGTATGTTCCTTTGGAACTGTTTTTCCTCTCATCTGTTTGATCGCAGGGTTCATTATCTAAGCACTCTTTCTCTATTCCCTCTCCAACGCTCCCATGTTTGTCCTATTTTG
This sequence comes from Elephantulus edwardii, assembly GCF_000299155.1. Taxonomy (NCBI): domain Eukaryota; kingdom Metazoa; phylum Chordata; class Mammalia; order Macroscelidea; family Macroscelididae; genus Elephantulus; species Elephantulus edwardii. The sequence continues at coordinate 858,583 of NW_006399785.1, forward strand.
TAACAGCAGTGTCATGCAGTATTTATCCTTTTGTGAAAGTGAATCAAACCCAAAAGGATACTTTCCACCCTCAATTTTTTCCCCCTTGGTGGTACAGAGGCACCACATCTCAAATTTCTTTTTACCTCTAGTGAGATAAAAGATGTTTGAAAGAGTTTATCTTTTATGTATCAAGGAGAAAAGTGAATTGCGAGGGCGGGGGAGCAGGTGGGCAGAGAGAAAAGTGCAACAATGAATGACTGGAAACCTTAAGTCTCTGTAAAATTTCATTAAAATGAATAATAGTAAAAAAAGATGTTACAGAATACACTCTAGAAATGTCCTTTTCATGGATCAGGTAGATGTTGCATTCTACCCCTATCTCTTTTGCAACTATTTGATTTACAGATTATAGAGGATCGTTACTTAGCTTCCACATTGTATCACTGTATCATCACACTTTTATAATTTTTAGGATGCAATTCAATCTATGACACTCTCAAATAAAAAAAATAGAAATATATTTTACTCCCAAATATTTTATGTATGTATGAATATAATGCATTTTACACCCATATACCCAAATGGTTTATATATGTCTATATATTTATCCCTGGTGGCATGGACTCTTCTAAATCCTGCTTGAACTTCTGGCAGTTTCCTATCTATGTGCTATTGTTCTAACTGTTTTGAACAATCTTTAGCAGTATTTGGTTTGCATGTGATATTATTTATGATATTGTTTGATCATTTCCACATTCTGCTGGATCACCTTTCTTGGTAGGGGGGAATAAATATAGACTTCTTCCAATCTGTTGGCCAATCAGCTGTCCTCCAAATTTCCTGCCAAAATTCAATAGTGAGTGAATCCAAGACTGCTGGTGTTACTTGAAACAAGTCAATTTGTGTCTCATCAATTCCTGCGGCCTTACTTTTTGCCAGTACCTTCAATGCAACTTCCACTTCCTCTTTCATTACCATTGGCTCCCGCTCATATTGTACGTCCTGTAATTTTTCAGTGTCAGTTAGTTTGTTTTGGTACAGTGACTCTGTGTATTCCCTCCATCTTCTTTTGATGCTTCTTGGGTCATTTAATATTGTTGTTGTTGTTGTTGTTATGTATCATAGAGTCGCTTGTGATTCATAGCGACCCTATGTACAAAATCCCTAAACTCTGTCCTGTGCCAATCGCACCATCTCCGACACAGCCATCCCGATTACCCCAGTCACTGAATCAATCCACCTCATAGGGGGCCTTCCCCTTCTGCACTGTCTCTCCCTCTCTCAAGCATGATGTCCCTCTCCAAGGACCTGTCCCTCCTTGCAACATGTCCAAAGTAGGTTAGATGGAGCCTTAGAATCCTTGCCTCTAAGGAGCAGCCCGGTTTGACCCTTTCCAGGATGAATCTGTTTGTTTTCCTAGCAGACCATGGTACCCTCAATACTCTTCTCCAGCACCACAGCTCAAAGACACCAATTGTCCTTTTATCCTCCTTAGTCATTATCCAACTCTCTGATGCATAACAAGTGATAGCAAAGACAATCGCCTGTATCAGACACATCTTAGTCTCCAAAGAGACACCATTGCTCTTCAGTACTTTGGAGAGGTCCCTCACAGCATACTTTCCCATGACAATACGTCTTCTAATTTCCTGGCTGCTGGTGCCAAGAGTGTTGACTGTGGAGCCAAACAAACTGAAGCTGTGAACAATCTCAATCTCTTCACTATCCATCCTGATGCTGCCAGTTGGCTCAGTGGTAAGAATTTTTGTCTTCTTGACATTGAGCCTCAATCCATATTGGAGGCTGCAGTCCTTGACCCTGTGCAGCAAGTGCTTCAGGTCCTCCTCAGTTTCACCAAGCAGGGTTGTATCATCTGCATATCGCAGATTGTTGATAGATCTTCCACCAATCTTGACCCCACATTTCTCCTCATAGAGCCCAGCCTCCCGGATAATCTGTTCTGCATACAAGTTGAAAAGATATGGAGACAGGACACATCCTTGGCGTACGCCTTTCCCAATTTTGAACCATACAGTGTTTCCTTGCTCTGTTCTGATGACTGCCTCTTGGCCCAAGTATAGGTTTCTCATTAGCACCATCAAGTGTTCTGGGACTCCCATTCTTCTCAGAGTCAGCCACAGTTTGTTATGATCCACACAGTCAAACGCCTTTGTATAGTCAATAAAACACAGATATATATTTCTTTGGTATTCCCTGCTTTCAGCTAATATCCATCTAACATTAGCTACAATATCCCTAGTACCACGACCCCTTCTAAACCCAGCCTGAACTTCTGGCAGTTCTCTGCTGATGTGTTGTTCCAGTCGTTTTTGGATAATCTTCAGTAGAATTTTGCTTGCATGTGAGATCAATGAGATTGTTGTATAGTTTCCACACTCTGTTGGATCACCCTTCTTTGGGATGGGAACAAATGTAGACCTCTTCCAGTCAGTTGGCCATGTGGTTGTTCTCCAGATTTCTTGGCACAACCTAGTGAGCACATCCACGGCAGCATCTGTTAGCTGAAATATGTCAATTGGTATACCATCTATTCCTGGGGATCTTATTTTTTGCTATTTCCTTCAAAGAAGCTTGAACTTCTTCCTTCATCACCATAGGCTCTTGCTCATTATAGCTTCTTTCAATATTGCGATTTGAGGCTTAAATTTGCATTTCAGTTCTCTCAGCTTGTGAAATGCAGATCATGTTCTTCCCTTTTTATTCTCCATTTCCAGCTCTCTACATATTCCATTATAATACATATAATGATATACCATGGCACTATGGATTTAATTTCTGATGTCAGATGGATCTGACTGGAAGTAACAGGTACAAGAAGAATGTCTATTTATACTATATTGACTATGCAAAGATTTGACTGTGTGCATTATAACAAGTTATGACTAACATTAAAAGAATGAAAATTCCAGGGCACTTATTTGTTCTCATGGGAAAACTATGCCTAGGTCAAGAGACTACTGTGTGAACAGAGCAAAGAAACAATACATGGTTTGAACTTAAGAAGGGAATGTGTGTCAGGATTGTATTCTCTCTCCATACGTATTCTATGCATATGTTGAGCAAATTATTTGAGACATTGGACTCTATGAGGAAGAATGCAGCATCAAGATTGGAAGAAGACTTATCAATAACTTGGGTTATGCCAAGGACACAATCTTGCTTACTGAAAGTGAGGCGAACTTGATAACACTTTTTGCGGAAGATCAAACAATATGGTCTTCAATATGAATTGCATTTCAAAATCAAGAAAACAAAAATTCTTACCTCTAGACTGGTAGACAACATCATGAAAGATGGAGAAAAGATTGAAACTGTTCAACAATTTCATCTTACTTAGATTCACCATCAACACTCTTGGTACCAGCAGTCAGGAAATCAGGAGACATACTACACTTGGAACAACAACAACTGTATCTATCTA
>NW_006399785.1:862696-868616 GCF_000299155.1 Elephantulus edwardii
ATTGGTCCAGTGGTGAGAATTTTTGTCTTCTTGACATTGAGCCTCAGTCCATATTGAAGGGTGCAGTCCTTGACCCTCTGCAGTAAGTGCATGAGGTACAAGTATGTAATTAATACTCAAATATCAGCTTATCCTTGTTGAGGCAGAACCAATTCACTCCTGGCCCTCCAGCAGTTTTCCTAGACTGTCAGTTACAGGGGAGGAGATGGTCCACCTTTCTCCCTTTGTTCTCCTGGTAAATTTAAACTTCCACATAGGAGGCAAGGCCATTGACTTAAAAGCACAACTGCAACTCAAGTTCCCCAGACATGATTATGGAAAAGATTTTGAGATCAAGAGATTATTCTGCATTATCCAGGTGGCCCCTACAGCTTGTGGCAAGTGTTTTTATTAGACACAGAGATAAGAGAAGCAATGTAACCAAAAAGGCAGCCATTGGAATTATGCAGCCACAAGCCCAGCAGTGCTGGTAGCCTTCGGAGCAGGAAGAGACAAGGTACAGGACTTTCCACGGAGCCTCTAGAGAAAGTGGGGTTCTGCTGAAACCTTCATTTTTTTTTATTTTTACTTATAGCTTCTAGAACATAGAAAATAATTAAAAAAATAAACTTACATTGTTCTAAGCTTTCAAGTTTATAGTAATTTTTCATGGCAGCTGTAAGCACATTCCAGTATTTTTTTTGTTTGTTTGGGTTTTTTTTTTAAATCTAAGAACTGTAAACAAATTGTGTTTAGGATGTTACTCACTTTAAAGCATTGGTAGTCGAATTAAAGAAGTTTGTAATCACTCTGCTCACTCATATTCAGTATGTGATTGAATGCTTTATTGGAGTATTATTTCACTCTAACTCAACAAGTGTTGATGAACTACAAGATGCTTGTCTTCAAGTCATTTACAGTCATTAGATAACAAGGAAAGCTGTAGTTAAATTATTTGCAATAACCAAAGAAGAAATGATACTGTTGACTGCTCTGGGAAAGAATGTTGAGTCCACCACGGACTGCCAAAAATCAAATCCGTCTTGGAAGAAATATTACTGCGTTGCTCCTGAGAGACAAAGATGGCACTTATTCTTCTCACATTCTTTGGGAATTTTATCAGGAGGCACTGGTCTCTGGAGAATAGCATCATGCTTGGAAAGGTGGGGGGGGGGGTCAGGAAAGAAAGGAGAAGAACCTCTTCAAAAAGATGGATTGATACCGTGACTACAGCAATGTCCTTAAGCATCAGGAAGCTTGTGAAGATGGTTACAGAATGATCGAGCAGAGGTTTGATTTATTATATAAAGGGTGTTCCTCTTTTTTGCTTACCTACAGCTATAGTAAGTAGTATGTCCTTCTCCAAGGAATAGTCTTTCCTAGCAAAATGCCCAAGGTGTGTGAGGTAAAGTCTTATAATCTTTGTCTCCAAAGAACACTCTAGGTGCACTTTCTCCAAGACATGTTTGTTCTTTCGGCAGTCCATGGTACTTTTCTCCAACACCACAGTTCAAAGACATCAATTCTTCTTCTGTCATCCTTATCCATTGTCCAGAGTATGAGTTGGAGTGGACTCGCTGACACTTAACAACAACAACAACAACAGCAACAGCAACAACTACAACATGTGAAGCATTGTGCTGTTGTTATTGTTGGATCAGCTTTGACTCATGGTAACCCAGTGCATAATTGAAATGTAGCCCCTGATCTAATGTCATCTTTATGGTCATCAGCATTTGAGAGCCCTTTGTGGCAGGTACTCTGTATTTTTAATGCCTTCCAAAGTTGTATTGTTGTTGTGTACCACAGAGTCATAACTGATCCATAGCTGACACAATAATAAGTTTTCAGAGGCAGTTAATTGCAAAGGAGAAGATAGATTTCTCGTTTCCTTCTGTGGAGCAGCTGGTGGATTAGAACTATGTGCCTTTGAGTAGGCAACACAATTCCTTTCCCCTAGGTCACTGGAGCTCCCTGTTGCAGCACTCCTATTGTTGTGTGTGTTGTTGAGTCAGAATTGACTCACAGCTGATGCTTCAGCAGGTTTTCAGAGGCAATAAATCATAGAGGAGATTACCAAGCCTTCTTATACATAGCAGTCGGTGGATTTGAACAATATACCTTAGGGATTATAGTATAGTGTCGCTGTCTGTTTGCTGGCAACTTAACAATGACACCTTGATGGAGGTAAGCAAGACAGAGAAACACCACTCGAGGAGAGCATCAGAGAGTCAATCTAGCTGAATTTTATTGGGGTCTGCAGTGCACTTATATAAACAGAAAGACAGGATAGGGTGGGCTTACAAATGTGAGACATGTGGATTGGTTAGGAGAACATCAGCCTTATGTGGACCACTCCCAACCCAACAGACGTGGCAGCCATCTTCCCAGGTGATGAGCTTTCTCAAGCCGGTACAGTCAAACACAGGGGAGCTTCCTCTACCCCCTATTAAGGCCCGTTGGGAGGCTTGCACTTATCCAGAGCTTAGGTGATCTGTCCTGGCCAGAGGCCTTCCCTTCTTTCCCAACATACCACAACAGTATAGCTTCTTACCATTCTAGCACTACAGCATACAATAGTCTGCCATGATCCATAACAATATTCTGTTGTGATTCCACTGGCTAACCTTTGGAAATACATTAGCAGATCCCTCTTCCAATTCTCCCTGTGCAGTCTTGGGAAACCTTGAGGGTCAGAACAGGAGAGGAAGGTCCAGTGGACTGATGCAGTGATGATAAGTCCCCGCATGTCAGAAATGGTGAGGAGGGTGCAGAACAGGGCAAAGTCCAGGCCTGTTGTCATTAGGGTTGCTCTGAATCGTAGTTGACTCAATGAGACCTAAAACAAAGACACCTGAAAAAGATCCATCCTGTGTGCCTGCTAGTATTTGAAATATTGGTGATGTAGCTTTCAGTATCAACTGTGTTGTGGATGATGATAAGAATGAGGCAGCATAAAACAGAGTGCAGATCTGTTGTTCATAAGGTATGAGTCGTACTTGACTGGACAGCACTTTACAACAAGAAGCTTCCAGTTTCACAGCAATACACATGTCAGGATAGGGTGATAAATTGACCAAGGAGTGGCGCAAAGACAGGGGCAGATGAGTGGCGTGGAACACATAGAGAAGAGAACGTGTGTTTTTACTGGGGAACTGAGAGGCCCACAGTACATGTTTTATACAGATACTGATGTTTGAGCTGAGGCTTGAGCTTGCTGGAATATTTTGATAAAAGAGGGTACAGTACTTTCCTGTGCTCCATACTAAGGTCCCAAAGACCAGTATTTTGTTTATCATCAGTTGTCTTCCTTCTTTCCCATGACCTGCTATGTCTGTATGAGGAACACTGTAGCTCTTTGCTGGGTTCAGATAAACATTAGACAAAGAAGGTAGTCTGACTAACACATGTGAGCCAAGTGTTCTGTAGAGATAAGCTCAGAGCTGGTGAGGGCAGACTCCTAGGACGGAGGACATAATGTCCACTGGCCAGATGGGAGCAAATCCAGTGATGAGAGTGTGTCCAGAGATCCAGCCCTCAGTTCTGCCGGTGGCTTCCCTGATCCTGCCTCAGGGTCTCCTCACCCCTAATTCCACCCTGTGACAGCTCTTCAAGTCATTGCTCCAATTTTCACTCTGAGCAAAGGAACTGATGCCAGGAGAGAGGGACAAAACACTTTTTTTGTGTGACAAGTATGATGCCATGCTCTTATCTGATCTGACTTAATTCTTACAACATTGCTCTGGCAAAAATATTGTTAATTTCACTTATCAAAAAGGGTACCACTTTTGTTAGGTGAAATAGCTTCCACAGTGTAGAAACACTGTAAATTGTTGTGTGCCATTGAGTAGGAACCAATTTGACAGGACTCAACAACAACAGAGCACAAGGCATATTGTTATTATAAGGTGTTGGATCAATTTTCAACTCATTGTGTTCCAGTGAGAGCGCTCTAGCAGCCTAGTGGCAAGAAGCTGAGCTGCAATCCTGAAGGCACACAGTTTGAATCCACCAGCTGCTCTGTGGAAGGATGGGCAATCTCCTCCTGTGTGATTAACTGTCTCTGAAAACTTGCCAGAGCGTCAGCTATGGGTCAGTTCCAACCTGAAGGTACAGGGCGACAATGATCCCATGGGAATGATGAGAATGGCTTTCTAGTTTTATAGGCTGTAATGGTTTTGGCCACATTCTACTAGTTCTTTTTACTATGGAAACCGTGTCTAGGTTTGGATCATCAGTTGTTTGGTCAGTAAATGAGCGCTTAACTATTCCTCCACCAGGGCTCCTTTGAAAGATATGAAAAGCCTTTATTTATATATGTGACGTTTGCTTGCTTTTTCAGGTTCAGCTCCAACACAAAGCACTCTGTCTTATGGTTGAGTCTTGGCTTATCAAATGGTCTTATTTCTGTCACACACGTGTTGCCTTAATACAGTGGTTCACTAGACACACCTCACTAGCTCACAGAGACTGTTTCCTCTAAGGGACCTGTTGGTGTTGTTGATTGCTGTCGAGTTGAGCACGACTCATAGTGACTCTATGAATAAAAGGTCTAATGCCTTTACATAACTGTCATCATTTCTCCAAGTTCATCTCCCAGAGTGGAGTCTTCCAGGGCCCTGCCGGCCATCCCCTCCCCTCTTCCTGTGGGATTTTAAGCCAAAGCCTTTGAGCAGACTTCTACCCTAGGCAAAGGCTCAAGGACACCCACTTTTGGGGGGGGTGAGCGGGGGGGAGAAGAGCAGTAATATACATCAGACACGACCCTCCAAAACCACAAGTCTCTAAGGAATTAGGGATTACATTTGTTTGGTGATATTATTGTCACAACTGGTGGTGTGTTCTCTATGTAGTGGGTAGAGACCGAAGACGCTGTGGAACATATTAGAATCACAAGACAGCCCCACCACTACTAAACGACAGCCCTTTGCCACCAAGTCACACTGAACTGATGGTGAGTCCATGTGTTATGGTAGAACTGTGTTCCAAAGAGTTTGCTTGGCTATCATCTTCACGGATGCAGATTCCCAGAGCTTTCTTTAGTTGTGCTGTTGAGTAGATTAGAACCATGAACTTTCCAACTAGTAATTTGCCTAACTCATTGGTGTTGAGTTGCAATAGAATTACAACTGACTCTCCAGAGAGGTTTCAAGACTGTAAATTACTCAGGAGATTTCTCATCTTCTTCCCTTAGAACTGCTGGTGAATTCAAGTTGACAGTAATTCATAGCATTTGACTTAACCATACAACTCCCTGTGTTTTCTTTCTAAATGATGTTGCTACTGTTGTTGTGTGCTGTTCTGTTGGCACATAACACAGCTGACCCTCCAGTGGGTTTTCAGAGACAATAAATCACACAGAAGGAGAGCATTCATTTTTCTCTGTAGAGCAGTTGGTAGATTCAAACCGTGAGCCTCTCAGTTGGCAGTACAAATCCTTACCTCTAGGCCACCGAAGCATCAAATAGTAGTCACCTGAAATCCATCCAAGAACCTGTATCTGGTCCCAAATGTCAATGCACAGAGGTTAAGAAACTTACCTTCAGGCATATTATTTCCTGGGATGTGTCAAAGGAGTTCTGGTGGTGCAGTGATTTAATCACTGAAGTGTTAAGTGAAAGGTGACAATCTTTACCCACTAGTGACTTCTGTGGTAGAAAGATGTCTTGGTCTACTTCCAGACTTCCAGCCCTGGGAACCCTACAGTGTAATTCTCCTCTCTCCTATAGAGTTGCTTTAGTTTAGAATCAGCTTAGCAGTTGGTTTGGGTTTGGGTGTGTCTCCGTTCTCCTTATTTTTTTAGCCGGAGTCTTCCTTTTTATTTAAAACCCAGCTACAATGTCACTACAATTTGCAATTACATGCTATGCATCAGAGAGCTGGACAGTGAATAGGGATGATAGAAAGAGAATTGATGCCTTTGAGCTGTGGTGCTGGAGAA
>NW_006399785.1:870526-877413 GCF_000299155.1 Elephantulus edwardii
AACAACAACAACAACAACAAATTTTACCTATTATTTTTCCTATGGATAAACTGTGGAAGAGTTCCATGGTTTTCATTTTTTTCTTGGATCCACAGAAAAGCACTTATGGTCACAGCAATCAAGAACCTAAACAGTATATTGTTGTTGTTATGTGCCGTCGAGACATTTGCAACTCATAGCAACCCTATGTACAACAGCCCTAAACTCTTTTCTGTCCTGTGTCAATCGTGCTGTCTCAGATACACCCATTGTGATTACCCCAGTCACTGAATCAACCCACCTCAGAGAGGGCCGTCCCCTCCTGTGCTGTCCCTCCACCCTACCAAGCAGAATGTCCTTCTCCAAGAACTGTATGTTAGACCATGAGTATGTTAGGCGGAGCCTCAGAATCCTTGCCTACAGGGAGCCGCCCAGTTTAACCCTCTCCAGGATGAATCTGTTTGTTTTCCTAGCTGTCTGTGGTACCCTCAATATTCTTCTCCAGGACCACAGCTCAAAGGCATCAATTCTTCTATCCTCCTTAGTCATTGTCCAACCCTCTGATGCATAACAAGTGAAAGCAAAGACCATGGCCTGTATCAGATGCACCCTAGTCTCCAGAGAGACACCATTGCTCTTCAGTACTTTGGAGAGGTCAGGCATCAATTCTTCTATCCTCCTTAGTCATTGTCCAACCCTCTGATGCATAACAAGTGAAAGCAAAGACCATGGCCTGTATCAGATGCACCCTAGTCTCCAGAGAGACACCATTGCTCTTCAGTACTTTGGAGAGGTCCCTAACAGCAGACTTTCCCATCGCAATACTTCTTTTTATTTCCTGGTTACTGGTGCTAAGTGTGGACTGTGGAGCCAAGCAAACTAAAGCTGTGAACAGTCTCAATCTCTTCACCATCCATCCTGATGCTGCCAATTGGCCCAGTGGTGAGAATCTTTGTCTTCTTGACATTGAGCTTTAACCCATATTGGAGGCTCCAGTCCTTGACCCTCTGCAGCAAACGCTTCAGATTCTCCTCAGTTACACTGAGAAAATTCATCGCAAAAGACTTCTTTAGAGTGCTAAAGAAAAAAGATGTTACTTTGAGGACTAAGGTGTGGCTGACTCAAAGCATGATATTTTTCAATTAATGTGTTACGTGTTGGGTTGTGCAGGCAAAATCAGTGGTTTGAATCTACTAGCTACTCTTCTGGAGAAATATGTGGTAATGTATTGAAAACAAGATGAAGAGCCTCTATCAGTTGGAGGAAATCCAAGGGCAGTGGGTTTTTTTTGGTTTGGTTTGGTTTTTTTTGGTTTTTGGTTTTTATATGCATGGAAAAAAGATCTGGATAATGAATAAGGGAAACCAAGGCAGAAGTGATGCCTTTGAATTGTTTTGGCAAATGATGTTGGGTATACCATGAACTGCCAGAAGAACAAATAAATTTGTTTTGTTTTTTGGACATGCTGTCAAAAAGACAAGGAGAAAGACTTCATGCTTGATAAATTAGAGTCAATAATGACCCTCAAGAAGAGATAGCAACATTGAAGATGCAATAACAATTATCAGAAGAATATTGCAATATTATATTTTAGTTTCTATACACAGTGTTGATATGAGTTGGAACTGACTCAATGATGCCTAACAATAATGTAGGAAATTTCTCTGTTCCAGTCTTCGGAACATCAAAGGATACATCTAAGGATACGTGTTCTAGAACTTGCCATATAAGCATATCAGTCTGTAAGTTATTTCAAATACCTGTATCATCCTTGTATCACATTTTCATGTGTGGAATTGTTTGGATTTTTTTTGTGTGTGTGTGTGTCATGGTCAATAGAATCTTAAATCTTACAAAGACTTGGATAATTGGATAATAGTTCCTGCCCAACTCAGAGATCCTTGGGGCCACTGCCAGTATATCCTCTTCAGTTCAAAGACCAATGATGACCTTTGCCACAGTCACATGGTAATAGCCGCCAAGTACTTAGTCCAAGTCAAACAAGTGAGAAAAAAAGAATCATATGTCATTTCAGTACCCATTATCATCTTACTATTGTGGCAGAACAAAGCAGGCATTCACTGAAAAGATTCAAGTGGAGAAATTCCTTAGCACCAGGAATGGTTTTCCATAATATGTATAGTCTGATGAGGCTTCCGAGCTTCAAAATGTTATCACTTTAGAATCTTGCAGAAAATCTGACCTTGTGGAGCCATAACGTTCTTTAGATCTTTGTAGATGCAAAGGTTATTAGCATGCAGTTTGCATAGTCTGCTCTTTCAGTTGTTCACTGGGCACAGTTTAAATGGAAATCATTTGCATAACTGAATTTCCCTTCCCCCCTGTCTTGCAGAGGGAGCTTTTAGTGGTGTGTTACTCCATAAGGTGAATTATCTTAATGGATGCAGTGTGTATGAAAAATTAACAGATGTTTGTGGAAGTCTAAATCGAATTTGCTTTGTTTAAAGATGTGATTTAAGCTCATCTGTCTTCAAATAGCTACTCAATGATTCAAATAAATAACTAGTCAACCACAGAGCATGCTACGAAGGGAAGGCGCTGCCCAGAGAATGTGTACACGCCAAATGGTGTTTTAATTTCTCCAGAATATGAATGATGTTCATTGTTGGAGGCGTTTACCATTTCAAGGGAATGCAGGACCCTGTGCTGAGCTTCTCTGTAGCTTCTAGAAAACACAGGAAATGAATTTTCCAGCAGGAGCAGTGTTCTATATTAGGAAATGTGCGTATTGGCAGATGGTCAAGGTAGTGCCACCTGAGTGGAGAGAACCATTTACGATGATTCAAATTTAAATCTCCAATTTTAGCCGAATTCCAGAGTGGAACAGTACACCCATTGCTTGCATTTCTGTGTGGTTGAAGGGAGCAGAAATGCAATAATAGTATTACCTGCCCTGTATTTTTGGATGAATTGATTTGTAAATGGGTCATTGATTAAATAAAAGAAAAGCTTAACATCCACCTGAATAATTTAATAATTTAATATTGTTCTTCTTGTTAGGTGCCATCAAGTTGAGCACGACTCAGAGACCCTGTTCTATCTTGTGCCATCCTCACACTTCCTGACACACAAGAGCCCATTTCAGTAGTCACTGTATCAATCCATCTGGTTGAAGGTCTTCCTCTCTTACACTGACACTCCACCCTTCCCAACATCATGTCCCACCCAGTCCAAGGAATAGTCCCTCCTAGAAACATGTCCAAAGAATATGAGGCAAAGCATCATCATTCTTGCTTCCAAAGAGCACTCCAGCTGCACCCTTTCCAAGACTTATCTGTTCATTCTCTTGGCCATCCGTAGATATTCAGTGCTCTTCTCCAACATCACAGCTCAAAGGCATCAATTCTTTCCCTGTTATCCTTATTCAGTGTCCAGGTCTTTGATGTACAGCTAGTAATTTGAAAACTATGGCCTGAATTCAACACATCTTAGTCCTCAAATTGATATCACTAATACTCAATACTTTGGAATGGTCCCTAATTGCAGATTTTCACAGTGCAATGCATCACCTTATTTCCTGACTGCCTGTACCAAGGGTGTTAATTGTGTAACCAAGAAAGATGAAGCAGTTGATGGTTTCAATCTCCTCTCCATCCATTATGATGTTGTCTGTCAGTCCGGTGGTAAGAATCTTCATTTTCCTCACATTGAGATGCAGTCCTTACCGAAATCTGCATTCCTTGATCTTCTGCAACAAGTATTTAATTTCTGCAACAGTAATTTAATATAAACAATTGCAATTTTTGTACATCTATTTTAGAATATTTACTGTCTAGTAATTGTAATTAAATGGAGCCCTGGTGACACAACAGGTTGAATATTAGGCTACTAACTAAAACGTTCTTTCATTCATATCATCTCTATGAGTCATCTATGACTCGACGGTACTTAACAACAATAATAATGACAACATAGAGCTATGTTGGCCTAGTGGACAGGAAGTTATGCTACCAAGCCCAAGGTGGGTAATTTTAATCTGCAGCCCTCAGTCCTGGCTTAAATTGTTTTTTTGTCAAACATTCTTCTAAGTGGTATATCCTTGGTCTGTGCATTGCTGTACAGAGGTAACTCGTGGTTGCTGTGTTGTTGAACACTGTGACACTGATGTGCCAAATGTAATAATGGTTACCCATGGGAGACAGTGTTTGGTGGAGCTTCCTGATTAAAACAAGCTTGGAAGCAGGAGTGGCATCCACTTCGAAAATGGCTTGCTTCTGTAAAGTATATGAACAGTGATCAGGTCTTTCGTCCATAGGGTCACTGTTTTGTCCATAGGTTCACCTTCGTCAGTCCGCGACTCGATGGCACTTAATAACAACAACAGCAACATACGTCTCTTGATCTCCTGATTGGTAGGACCAAAGATGCTGATTGTGGATCCAAGGAAAATAAAATTGCTGACAACTTCAATCCTCTCTCCATTTATCATGACACTGGCCATTAGCCCTGTAGTACAGATTTTTTTCTTGATATTGAGATTTAGTCCATAGTGAAAGCTATAATCCTTGATTCTTTGCAGCAAATGCCTCATATCCTCCTCATTTTTAGCAAGCAAAATGTGCCATCTGCATGACACGGGTTGTTTATGAGTCTTCCTCAAATCTTGATGCTGCACTCTTCTTCAGAAAATCTGGCTTCTCTAATGATTTGCTGAGCATACATATTAAATAGAGGAAGGACACGGCTGTGATGCATACCTTTCCCCAATGAAAATGGAAGGTTGTAAAAAAATTAAATATCACATATAAAAATCAAAATTCTAGGAATTACAAATTGAGATGAGCTGGCATTGCTATCTTGAAGCAATCATATAATTTCTGTTGGGAATGAAAAATGGAAGAAGAATAGTGTTGCATTTATAGTACAAAAGACAATTTCAAGACCTATTTTTAAGTGCAGTACTGTAAGTGATAGGAGCCTATCCATATGCATACAAGAAAGACCAGTTCATACAACTTTTATTAAAATATGTGCACCAACAGCTAAAGCCACGATGAGGAAATTGAAGAATTTTACCAACTTCAGGAGAAGGAAGGGCAATCTCCTATACCTCTGAAAATCTACTTGAGGGACGGCTGTGAGCTGGTTCCAACTCGATGGCACAAAACACACAAAGAGCACATAAACTTTTGCAGGCTAAAATGGCCCAATGATAGCCATGCTGCATTAATAATAATTAGTGATTGGAATATAAAAGTTAGAAACAAAGCAGAAGATATGGTAGTTGGAAATTATGGGTTTAAGGATAGAAATGAGATAGATAGGAATAGAAATGAGGCTGTAGATCAAATGATTGAATTTTAGACACTCAATGATTTATTAATAGAAATTACATTTTTTCAGCTTTCAGAAGTACATATTCTTACAAAATACAAGGTCAGGCTTTTGTTTAGTATTTTGCATGAATTTGCTCTAAGATATATATATATATAATTTAAGAAACTCAGACAGCAACCAAATACAAGGATACAAGGACTTGACCTAATTGATTGCACAGAAATCAGATTGATCAGATCTGTGGAGAGAATCATTAGAGAAGCTCAATATCAACAATGAAAATCAGAGCAGGTGTTGCCTGTGGAACAGCCATCAATTACACATGTGAAAGTTCAAATTGAACTTGAAGAAGATGAAAACAAGTCAACAAGAATCAAAGTAAGACTTTACATTTGTCCTACCTGAATTTAAAAATCATGTCAATAGGTGTAAGACATTGAACACAACTGATTGAAGAACAGAGGAACTGTGGGATGCCATCAAAGATACAACACAGGAAGAGAGCAAGAAGTTGTTACAAAGATAAAAGGGGGGGGAAAGAGCAAAAATGGGTGTGAGAAGAGAATCTGAAAGTTGAATGAGAGTGCTGAGAAGGCAAAACAGAGGAAAGGCATGCGGTAGTAAAACTTGAAGAATAAGATTGTATAATCTCAGAATTGTGCATCTCCTGGTGCTCCACAGGACTTTCAGACATAGGATGTCGTAAATTGTTCAGTGCCATTGAGTGAAATATGACCCATAATGACCCTGAGAACAACAAATCTGAACCCTGTCCTAGCTTGTGCCATCCTCACACCTCTTGATAGACTAGAACCTGTTGCAGTAGTAACTGTGTCAATACACTTGGTAGGGGGTCTTCCCCTCCTTAGTTGGCCCTCCACCTTTTGGAACATCATATCTCTCTCCAAGGAATAGTCTCTCCTGGCAACATGCCTAAAGTATGTGAGGCAGAGCCTCATCATCTTTGCTTCCAAAAAGCACTCTGGATGCACCCTCTTGAAGACATATTTGTTGTTTCTTTTGGCAGTCCATGGGATGTTCAGTGCTTGTCTCCAACACTACAGCTCAAAGGCATCAATTCTTCTGTCATCCTTATTCATTGTCCAGAACTCAGATGCACAGCAAGTGAACAAAAAGACCATGGCCTAAATAACATGCACCTTAGTCATCAAGCTAACATCATTACTACTCAGTAATTTGGAGAGGTCTCTAAAGGCAGACTTCCCAGTGCAGTATGTCTCCTTATTTCCTGATTTCTGGGACCAACGGTGTTAATTGTGTATCCAAGCAAGATGAAATTGTTGACATTTTTAGGCTTTTCTCTATCTATCACGATGTTTCCTGTTGATCCAGTGGTAAGAATCTCTGTCTTCTTGACATTGAGATGGAATCATATTGAAGGATTGAAGATCTTTGATAGGCAGCAAGTGCTTCAAGTCCTCCTCACTTCAGCAAGCAAGGCTGTGTCATCTGCATAATGCAGGTTATTGATTATCAATTATTCATGTGCATGTTCAAACTGACCCTGAGGAAAATGAAAATCAGCCCACAAGAACCAAGATACGATGTTGAACCTATTCCATTTGAATTTTTTTTATTTTTTTCTTTTT
>NW_006399785.1:878242-887767 GCF_000299155.1 Elephantulus edwardii
TGTGCGAATATACCACAGCTTCTCTAGCCATTCGTTTGTTGATGGGCACTTAGGTTGTTTCCAACTCCTTGCTATTGTGAACAAAGCTGCAATAAACATCTTAAGAATAGGTTTGAAGTATTGAACACCAATAATGGAAGATAAAATGAGTTATGGGATGATATCAAGGATATAATTAGAGAAGAGAGCAAAAGATCACTACAAAGACAGGAGAAAGGAAAAACCTAAATCGATGTTTAAAGCTACTCTGTTCTAGAAATCAAAGTATTTGAATTTTGTAAATAAACTAGTATATTAATTCTTAGAAAGTGAAAAAAAGATTAATAAAAAGGGACTCTAAAAATTTCACTAGAACGTTGAGAATTCAAAGCAAAGAGAAAACATACCTAGGTGAAGAACTGAACAGAAGATTTCAAAGGGCAGCTCAAGACAAAGTAAAATATTATAATGGAATGTGTAGAATGCTGGAATTAGAGAATAAAAAGGTAATAACTAGCTTTGAATTTCTCAAACTGAGAGAATTGAAGAACAAATTTAAGCCTTAAGTCACAGATATAGGACAGATGTGTATAACTTTTACATTTATAAGAATAAGTCATTCACTTTTATTATAAAGATGATTCTGAGTTATTCTATAGAAATATTTTATGTGAAAAAAGAATATTTGCCTACTTTTAAAACCAGTCAACGTTTCAAATGTGAGTTTAAGTGCAAGTTGATCATATGTAGGCATTTAACTTTGAAACTTTCTGAAAGTTGACCAGTAAGTAAATAATCGTGAAATCCATGTTTAATTAAAGCTCTCCTCCCCTGAAATAAATGGAAAATGTTTTCTACTGTTTATTAACACGATTTATTTCTTGTAGTTAGTCTGTGGAAGTCTGTGGAGGATTGTTACATGTTGCAGGGTCAACTGTGACCCTATGAACAACAGATCTGAACCTTGTTCTATGAAGCACCAGCCTCATTATCTCTGATGTGCTGAGGCCCCGTCACTGTGTCAATCCATCTTGCTAGGGGTCTTCTCTTTCTCGCTCAGCTTATTTTGGAGGAAGTACTGCCAAGGTGCTCCTGAGAGGCAAGGCTGTTGAAACTTTGCCTCATGTATTATGGGCATGTTGTGAGAAGGGGCCAGTCTTTGGGGAAAAAAGATGTAGAGAGTAGGGGAAATAAAATATGTAATTAGATTATGACTAAACATTAACCCCTATTTCGGAAAACCAATATCATGAAAGGAACTAGGAACCTCAGAGGCTTTCTAAATAACTGTTCCATTTGATAAATAAAGAATGACTTACATAAGCTCAAATCACTAATTAATGAGACAATATCAGTCTAGAAGACCTCAAGATAAATTAAAAACCAACAGAAAATCCAATAAAACCTCTCAATAATTTTTCTTAACAATACTTAATTTAATTGGTTTTCTGTTTGCATATTATCAAAATTTTATTGAGAAACAAAATTATAAATAGGAGACAACTTAAAAAATTATTTTATATTGGTTTGCTTACAAATTTCATATGCTTTGTATTTCACACTATCCTTCATTCCCATTATATTTCATATAATCATTCCCATTTATTGTGTTTTATAAAATTAATCATTAAACTAAGCTCATTACTCTGTCCATGCAGATCCCCATTGGATCTTTCCCATTTTCTTTACCCTCTCCGCTCCACCCATCAAATTGTGCTATCCTATGATTTCTTCCCTGCCCATCCTTATCCCTCCATTTCTACACTTCCCCACCTTGTATTTGCATACACTTTTTACTGGTTATTTTTCTATTTCTACAATAATGGTCTTATGCTGTGTTTGTACTTGTGAAACTGAGTTAGCTCACACCGTATTATGCACTTCAGTGCCTCCCAAGTTATGTACTAATTTTCAAAATCCTTGCTCCTGAGTGCTGTATAGTACTCCAACATGTAAATGTACCACAATTTATCAATCCATTCAAATGTATTTGGACATTTGGGCTGTTTCTATGTACTTGCAATGATGAATAATGATGCTATGAATATTGGTGTACAGATCTTCATTTGTGTCCCTGTTCTGATTTCTCCGGGGTATAATCCTAGCAGTGGGATAACCGAGCTATAGGCAATTTCTATGTTCACCTTTTAAAAGAAAATGTCAAACTGCGTTCCAGAGTGGTTGGACCATTTCATAATCTCTCCCTACTGTTTATGAGAGTTCTAATCTCTCTAGAGCTCTTCAGCATTTATTGTTTTCTGTCCTGTTTAACTTTACCACTGCTACTGGAGTGAGGTAGTATCTTATTATGGTTTGTATTTGCATCTCTCTTATTGCCAGTGACTTTAAACATTTCTTCATCTGTCTCTTGGCCCTATGAATGTCTTTCTCTGTGGAAAGTGTTTTAAGGTCCTTTGCCCATTTTGTCATTGTGTTATCAGTCTTTTTCTTGTAAAGGCTCTGTAGTACTCTGTAAATTTATTTTATGTGACCCTTGTCTGAGACAGTATTGTCAAGTTTTTTTGTTTGGGTTTTTTCCCCCCTTTTCAACTTGTCGTAAAAAGTTTTTGATGCACACAGGTATTTAATCTTTAGAAGGTCCCAGTCATTAATTTTATCCTTTCCTGGTTTGTATTGCAGGATGTATTTTTCAGCCTTTTTATACCATGGGTTAAGCCTTCTAAGCTTGGTACCATTTTGTCTCTTATAAACTTTATGGTTTTGGGCTTTACACTTTACTTCCAGGTCTCTTACCTTTCTTGAGTTGATTTTAGTGTATGATGTGAGACACAGATCTTGCTTCTGTTTTCTACAAGCAGTAGCCCAGTTTTTCCAGTACCATTTGTTGAAGTTGTTTCTCCAGTTGATAGGTTTTGTTTCTTTGTCAAATATCAGTTGCTCATGGACAGGTGGGTTACTTTCTGGGCTTTCAATTCTGTTCCATTGGTCTATGCCTGTCATTGTACCAGCATCATGATGTTTTGGCTATTACAGCTGTGAGGTAGGTTTTGAGATCAGAAAGTGTTATGCCTCCCACTCCATTCTTATTTTTCAGAAGTTATTTTCTTATTCAAGATAGGAAATTACTCTTGAGCCTGTTTCAAAATCATGTATAACTGTATTAAGGAATTAAATTAACTAGAGTTACTGAAGGAATAAGAACTTCTGGGATATTTCAAAGAACATTTGTGGAGTTCATGGTGTTTTCGTTTGTTTGTTTTTTTCTTTTTAATTTCCTACCAGCTTCATTCTAGGCTTTTATTTTAAAGCTGGAATAGCTTTATTTTTTAATGTGATTTTAATGAAAACTTACAGGAAGATTGGGTTTTTATTCCTTCACCGACACATTTTTCCCTTTCTCCTTTCCCTTCCCCCAATCCACTTTGTAAAGTACTTCTTGTTCCACACTGTTAATTGACATACATATGCCTTAACATAAATTCCCTTCTGGAAAGTCCTTTTCTTCATCTGTTCAAGTGTATTAGTGTTCATTATCTATCCTTTCTTTTCCTCTTATTTACCATCCATATCAATCCTATTTTACAACAGTCAATATTTTCCCTTTTGTGAGAGAGCTATTTCACTAAGCATACCTTCCATATTATTCATGCTGTGTAATGTTTTCTTGTTAAGCAACTTCTACAGAGAATGTAGAGTGAGTTTGTAAAGTAGATTGTAAAGTCTTACAGAAATATATCCTTATTCATTGTTTAGCTCTCAGATTCATAGCAAGTGACTGAAAGGACGATGGTCTGAATAAAGAGGACAGACAAACTGATGCCATTGTGTTGTGTTGTCGGAGAAAAGAGCTGACTATCCCATGGACTGCCCAAAGGACAAACAGATATGCTTTAGAGAAGGTGTAGCCAGAGTGCTTCTTGGATGCAAAGATGATAAAACTTCACCTCACATACTTTGGGCATGTTGATAAGAGAGATTATTCCTTGGAGAGGGACACAATGCTTGGAAAGGTGGAAGGATGGTGAGAGAGAGGAAAACCCTCAACTAGTTGGATTGACACAGTAACTGCAGCAATAAGCTTGAGTGTGTCAGAGACTGTGAGGATGGCACTGGATATGACAGGTGTCAGATCTGTTGTTCACAGGGTCACTATGAGTTGTTCTCAACAAAATCACTGCCACCATCAACAGTAGTAATAAGAAGCCCTTGTATCATCACATGTAATTTATTGAGCCTCCAATCAAAAAGTCATCTGTTCTAATTCACCAGCTGTTAGAGGGAGCAAGGGTAGCAGTCTCCTTCCAAAGGATTTATAGCTCAACAAACCCAATGACTCTAATTCAACTCAACAGCAGTAGATGTGAACATATATAGCATTATAGCACTGTGGACATTTGATATGTAAGTAAGAATTGGAATTTTGAGCTAGTGAGTATGTTTGGTCTTCTGTTTCAAGGAATCTGTAGCCAAAGGTATAAAGATCAACTTAAATCTCACGATATAAATCTGTCCATTTACTGTTACTGAGTCACTTCCAATTCCTAGTGACCATGTAGGACAGTGTAGAACAGCCCATAGGTTTTCCAAAACTATAAATCTCCATGAAACAGACTGCATGATCTTTCTTCTGTGGACTTGCTTCTTGGTTCAGACTGCCCACTTTCTGGTTAACAAATTATTTAACCAGTGTGCCATTACAGCTCAAATTGCAGGGAATGTGGATCCAAATTCATACAGGAATCCAACTTCTCCTCTCATAATTCTTTTTAACAAAATTGCGTTTGCATTTGATATTCTTATTTTAGTACATATTATGTATACAAGTGTTGTTGGGTGGTGCCACCGGATAGATGATGGTTCATAGTGACCCTCACAACAACTCTTCTGTACCTTACTCTACCCTGTACAACCATCACAATCTCCTTCATACTCAAGACCATTGTAGTCACTTTGTATATTCATCTTGTTAAGGATCTTCCTTCTTTATCTGACCTTCCACCTCTCCCAGCTCCCAGCCTGTCTTTTACTAAGGACTGCCCATCCTGACAACATGCTCTAAGTATGAGAGATGACGTTTCACCATCCTTGCTTCTAAGGAATACCATAGTTGGGCTTCCTCCAACAGAGACTTATTTACTCTTTTGTAAGTCTGTGGGATGTTTAATACTCTTCTCCAACACCATAATTCAATGGTATCAATTTGTCTTCTGTCATTCTCATTCACTTTCCAACTTTCAGATGCATATGAAGCAGTTAAAAATGCCAACTGTTGGTTCAGACACACCTTAGTTTTTAAATTGATGTTTTTCTTTGAAACTTACATTTCACTTTGAAGAGGTCCTTGATATAGATTTCCCAAATGTAACATGCCTTTTGATTTATCCACTGTGGCTACTAGAAGTGTTGATTGTGGAGCCAAGTAAAAGGAAATCAACCACTTCAATTTTTTAGTCAATCTAATGGTGTGTATGAAAGTTAGTATACATTTGAGGTGGAAGTACTTAACTTTTTTTTCATATGTTTTTTCCCCTCCCTCTTGTGAGACTAACAGAGGGAAAAAGAGTATAATCAAATATGGCAGACATCTAGATTCCTTGTTGTTGTTATGTGCCATTGAGTCACCTGCGACCCATAGTGACCCTACGTACAGAAGCTCTGAAGCCTTCCCTCTCATGAGTCAATCTCACTGATTCCAACACAACAAACTTCTATCGCCCCATTTACTGTATCAATGCATCTAATCTGGGGTCTTTCTCTCCTGCACCATCCCTCCATCCTTCTGAGCATGATGTCCTTCTCTAAGGATCATTCCCTCCTGGTCATGTATCCAAAGTATGTGAGGCAGAGCTTCAAGATCCTAGCTTCCAAGGAGAAACTTGATTTCACCCTCTCCAAGACAGGCCTATTTGTTTTCTTGGTGGTCCATGGTATGTTCAAGACTCTTCTCCAGCACCATAATATTGACTGTTAATATTTAGCCCCTCAGCAAGCCCAGTATGGAGAAAGAATACAATCTTGGCACACTACTGTCCCAACTCCAAATCATGTAGTGCTCCCCTGCTCTGTTTGTACATCAGCCACCTGGTTAAGGTGTAGGTTTCACATGAGCACAAAGTAAGTGCTCTGGGATTCCCACTCGTCTCAGTGTAAGCCATAACTTATTATATCCACACAGTTAAATGCCTCTCCATAGGCAATAAAGCACAAGTAGACATTCTTCTGGTATTCTTTATTTTTATCCATCCTGTGACATCAGGATTGGAGGGAGACTCACAATAACCTGTGTTATGCAGGTTACACAACCTCAGTTTCTGAAAGTGAAGAGGATCTGAAGCACTTGTTGCAGCAGATTAAGCCTTCAGTATGGATTGCATCTCAGTGACAAGAAAACAAAGATCCTTAACACTGGACTGATGGGCAGAATCATGATGAATGGAGAGGAGATTGAAATTGTTAATATCTTCATCTTGCTTGGATCCTCAATTAACACTCTTTGTAACAGCAGCCAGGAAATAAGGAGACACATTGCATGGGAAAATCTTCAGCCAGGGATCTCTCCAAATTATTGAGGAGTAATGATGTCAGTTTGAGGAAGAAGGTGCATATGATTCAGGCCATGGTCTTTCTTATCACTTGCTATGCATCTGAGAGCTGGACAATGAATAAGGATGACTGGAAAGTAATTGACGCCTTTGAGCTGTGGTGGTGGAGGAGAGCACTGACTATTCCGTGGACAACCAAGAGAACAAAAAGATACGGTGATGAGACTTAACATCATATACTTTGGGTATATTGCTAAGAGGGGCTATTCCCTGGAGAAGGACATGATGCTTGGAAGGATGGAGGGTCAGCAAAGAAGAGGAAGACTCTCAACCAGGTGGATTGACATAGTCACTGTTGCAATGGGCTCTTGTGTGTCAGGAAGTGTGAGGATGGGGTGGGATAGAACAGAATTCAAATCTTTTGTTCATAGGGTTGTTATGAGTCATACTTGACTCGATGGCACCTAACAACAACACACCCAATAAATCATGTCTTTTACATATCTCTTCCACCTTAACGTCATTAATACGCCTTCATCATTACTTGCTTAGACCACTGTAATGACACTCTAAACTTACTCCCCATGTGACCTAAACCCTCTTATTCTTGCTTTGTTCACATAGTAGCCTTTTGGTCTAAACTTAGGTTTTGCACAGTTGTATGATCTGGAATTATCTGGAACTCTTCTCAGTGTTCGCTGTAATTTTTCACGACCCACAAAGTCAAATGCAGTTGTAGTTAATAATGCACAGACATCTTTCTGATATCTTTGTTTTCAGGCAGGATCCGTGTGACATCAGCAATGATATCCCTGGTGCTAAAGCCTCAACTCAACAGTACACAACAACAATCATAACGTGTCCTAATTTCGTTCTTAGACACCACATAGTATTATATCTCTGAAAACATGTCAGAACTTTCATAATCCTCTGTAGATATGCTATACTTAAGATATTTGTTTGAAGCTTATGGAGAATTCTTTTATTTTCCTAAAAAATATTTTTAATTTTGTTGTTATTGGGTGCCATTGAGTCAATTCGGTCTCATAGTTATCTATTTACAACACATTTTAACTTCATAGATCTTGCACCATCCTCACACTCTTATCATTCTTAAGCCCATTGTTGGAGTCACTGTGTTGAGCCATGTTGTTCATTGATCTTCTATTTTTTACTACTATGGGTTTTTCTAAGCACTGGCCACTCCTGGTAACGTACAAAAGGTATGTGAGGCAAAGTCTCATCTTCCTCACCTCTAAGAAGCACTTTTGTTGTATTTCTAGAAGAGAAAGAATCCAGTTTTTTTCTTTTCTCAGTCACTGGCATATTCAGTACTATACTTACACCACAATGCAAAGGGAACACTTCTTTGTCAGTCTTCCCGATTTAATGCATAACTTTCACACATATATGGAGCTATTGAAAATATCACATCTTGAGTCAGGTGCATCTCATTCTTCAGACTGATATCATTGCTCTTTAGTGTTCAATAGATCTTTGACACATATTTCCCCAATGTAGTATATTGCTTGATTTTTTGACTGCTGCTTACACAAGTGTTGATCGTGGATCTAAGTAAAACAAAATTCTTGACCATGTTTACCTTTTCTTCCACTTATCATGCCATTACCTATAGATAACTGTGGAGATTTTTGCTTTCTTTATACTGAAGTGTAATCCATATTGAAGGCTGTTTGTAGTTCAGTAGTTGATTCCAACTCACAGCATCTCTAAATAAGCAAAACAAAATCCTTCCAAATCTCAGAGCTAGCTTCCTTTTCTCTGTTATGCCTAAGCTCTTTAAATAGTCTTGAACTTATCTACAGTCACTGTGTCTATCAGGCTCATTAAAGTCTTCTTTTTCACTAATCCTTTACCTTTCTGAGCATGATGTCGTTTTCTAGGGACTAGTTCTTCGTCATAACATGGTCAAAGTATGTGAGACCAAGCCTCCCCATTCTCACTTCTAATGAGCATTCTGACATCACTTCCTCCAAGACACTTATATTTTCTTTTTGGCAGCCCATAGTATATTCAGCGTCTTTTTCTCAACACCATAATTCTAGGGTCTCAAGTCCACTTATGATATCTTTATATTTTTTGTCTATGTTTTCATGCATATGAAGCAATTAAAAATATTGCTACTTGAGTCAGGCACAACTTAGTCTTTAAGGTCACATCATTACTTTTTAATATTGTAAAATAAGCCATGACAGTAGTTTTGCCCCATGCAGTGGGTCATTTGGTTTCTTGATTGTGTTTTCTGTGAATGCTGACTGTTGATCCAAGTGAAAAACATTATCATCACCTTAGGATATATGATGTTAAAAATATGCTGATGATAGCTTTTGGCAAATGTCCTGGGTATAGAACTTCTTCTATTGAATAAATTCTGAGTTATGTCAAAGAAGACAATCTTGAAAATGAGGTTTTGCAAGGTAGTTGTGAAGTAGTGACAATTCTTTACTAATGCAACTTTTTGTAGTCTTTCAAAACTATTCTGCACCCACCAGTATCTACCAGGGTGCTGGTTTCCACAGCTACAGTAGTTGCAAGACTGCTTATTTTTCAAGACTACTATTTAGTTCAGGTTAGGAGAATGAGACTAGGGATAGTTAGGGATAAAGAACAAGGGATAACCTTCCCTAAATTCAGCTGCTATTCCTTAAGATATAATCCTTAAGTTCTTACTACTCTTTGGTTGCAATCAGTGCTTCGATAAAGCTGATTTCAACCATATTTTACCAGTATCCTAATTGGTTTTAGAGAGCTCTGGTAGCATAGTCTTTAGAGAGTTGTACTGTTAACCCAGAGGCCATGCCTCTTCAGAGGTTTGAATCCACCCTGTGCTCTATAGGAGAAAGATGGACAACTTCAATTATAGGTTCAGACACACAGTGGAAGGTCAATTTATAGCTTCAGAAACCCACTGCAAGGTCAATTATGAATCAGTTGCACCTCAATGGCAATTATCAGGATAATGATCTCATTCAACTTATGGAAGGTTAAATTTTTAGAGGTCCTTATTCTACCATTTTTTTTT
>NW_006399785.1:889072-903339 GCF_000299155.1 Elephantulus edwardii
AAATATGTGGTGCATTTAGGATGTTGGTCCTCTTGGCATGCTGCCACTGTTAAGGTCATCAGACTCACAGTGACTTTCAGCAATCCTTTGTATAGGTAATTGTCTTTTTTGGCCTGTCCAAGGAAACACAAACCTGCAGATGGTGGGCATGCATCCCATCCCCCACCTCCTACGCAGGCAGCCAGCGGGGCGTGTGCCCCCCCCAAGCACGGGTGGCCGGCGGGGGCCACACAGCCCCCCTCAGCACGGGCAGCCGTTGGGGGCGCACCCCCCCAGCCACATGGGCGTTTGGCGGCCATGCAGCCCCTCTTGTGCGGGCAGCCGGCGGGCACCCACTTCCCCCACTGCCACCATCCTGGCTCCAAGGATTCTCTCCAGAACAAGTCCACCTTTTGGCAGTGTGGTGGCTTCACTGTACCAATCTTGAGGAGGACCGGTGCCCAGCATCCATCCTGGGTGAGGGAATCCATTGGTTCTGGCTGTGGAAGCCTCATGGAGCTGCAGTGGCTGTTCAGTGTGGCGCGGGCTCGGGGGGAGGGGGGGGAGGAGCCATGAGACTCACCCATTCCTCTTTGGGAATCCTTGAATTCCTGTTGTTGAGCCTCAATCTTCACTGAGGGCCAGTCATCAACTGTTTAAGTGTTCAATTATCAATAAGCTGAAGTCTGTAGGAGGACATAATGGCCCTGCTTTAAGTGGTTTGCTGCTCCCACAGCTCATCACGCTATCTCTGCCTCTGCCTCCATCTTGGATCTCCTATTCTACCATTTTTACATGTGCCTTTTCCCTACTCTATGTGATGGCATCTCAACATCAAGAAGACAAAACTTATCACCACTGGACCAATGGACAATATTATGATAAATGGAGAAAAGATTAAAATTGTCAATGATACAACCCTTACTTGGATCCACAATCAACACCCATGTTACCAGTAACCAGGAGATCAGGAAATGTATTGTATTGGGCAAGTCCACTGTCAGGGACTTTTCAGAATTACTGGGGAGCAGTGATGTCAGTTTGAAGATTAAAGTGTGCCTAGTTCAGGTCATGATCTTTTTAATTATCATTTGCTATTAATCTGAGAGGTAGACAACGAATAAGGACGACAGAAGAAGAAGAAGAATTTATGCCTTTGAGTTTTGGTCTTGGAAAATAGTACTGAATATCTCATGGATTGCCAAAATAACACACAACTATGTCTCAGAAAAAAAAAAAAACACAATCAGAGTGTTTCTTGGATACAGGGATAGCAAAACATTGGATCACATACTATGGGCATGTTGCTAGGAGAGGCTATTCCTTGTAAAGGAATATCATACTTGGAAATGTGGAGTCAGTGAAAGAAAGGAATATCCTCAATGAGATGGATTGACACAGTGACTACAGCAACATTCTCAAGTGTGTCAGAAACAGTGAGGATGACACAGGATAGGCAGGGTTCAAATCTGTTGTTCGAAAGGTCCCTTGAGTTAAGTAAACAGAACTACTACCACCACCACAACCACCAATTTCCACTATTCAAGATTTTTTTAAAATTTTATTATTTTTTGTGTGTGTACCGTCAAATCAGATCCGACTGGTACAGGAGGAGATTGTCCCTCCTTCTTCAGCAGAGCATCTGGTGGATTTGAACAGTGCACCTCTGGGATTGCAGCACAGCTTCTTGCCATTAGGCTACCAGAACTCGCCTCTACTCAAGATTTTAAGATACAGCACAGACATTGTCTCTTCTAAAATGTCTATCCTGAACCTCCAACAGGGTTTAAAATCCCCAAATCTAGGAACTGTGGTATATAATAACATAATACTGGTCATATTAAAGCGAAATGACGTTTTAATTTTTTTAATATTACTCTGATTTATTTACAAAGTTTGAGTACATTTCTGTTGTTATTTATTTCTGTTATCCCTCATGTGCCTGTAAATTATCTAAGAACAAGCATTATGCCTCATTACTCTTTATAGTCATGGTTTATAGCACAGTGCCTGACAGTTAGTTAATTGGGTCTTTTGTGTTCTTCCTACCTATGTGTGCTAAAACTGCCCTTATTCTAAAACTATTCAATATAGCGAGCTCTGGTGGTTTAGACCTGACCAAGTTCCACTAGTAACCCAACCCTCACATTATTAAGGGCAAATATCCATTTTTTAGTAAAAGTAATAATAAACATGTGAGGAAGTTGAAGCCTAGGAAGTCAAATTTAGACCTAGGAATCATACTGCATGTGATCTCATGGAGTTGTTGGGATCAGAAAGAAACTTGCTCTTTTGATTTTTAGCTGCATTTATCTTGTAAGAGCTCTCTTCCTGATATTAAATGTGGAGTTAAGGTTATATATCAGAAAAACAAAGGCATATTGTAATTTTTATCTCTAAACATCTGTTATTGTTTTATCATGATAATGAGACTCCTTTGGTGGTCTAGTGGCAAGAAGCTGCATTGCAATCCATGTACAAGACACATGGTTCAAATCCACCAGATGCCCGGCAGAAGGATGGGCTATCTCCTTCCTTGAGATTAACTGCCTCTGAAAACCCACAGGATGGCCAGCTATGGGTCAACGGTACATAACAAAGCAAGACAGATAAACTGGGAACAAATGTTTGAGAATCTACTGCTTTGGAAGTAAGCTAATTAAAAGCCTATATATAAACCACTTAGTGATTTAGTGATGTAGGTTGGAAGGCACTCAAAACACACAGGGACACAAAAATGAACTCAAATATGCCACCAATTATAAAGATGACTCAGGGCTGGACAGTTTCATTCTGCTGTACATGGGCTGTTATTAGTTAGAGTCAACTTGTTGTTAGGTGCCATTGTGTTAACTACAACTCACAGAGACCCTATGAACAACAGATGTGAACCTTGCTACATCCTGTGACATCTTCATTGTCTCTGCCATTCTCAAGTTCATTGTTGAAGTCACTATGTCAACCCATCTTTTCTAGAGTTTGCTCTTTCTATGACTTTCTGTCTTTTGCAGCAAGATGTCTTTTTTCAGGTACAGTCTCCTCCTGACAACATGATACAAGTATATGAGACAAGAGTTTTATCATCCTTGCTTCTAAGGAGGACTCTAGTTGTACTTGTTCCAAGACAGATTTGTTTGTTGTTTTGGTAATCTCTTCTCCAGCACTATAATTCAAAGGGGTTGATTATTTGTTTTTCCTTCTTTATTATCAAACTGTCACAAGCAGAGGGAACAATTGAAAAATACCGTGGCTTACATCAGACACGCTTTAGTCTTTAAACTGACATCACTTCTCTTTCACACTTTGAAGAGGTCCTTAATAGCCGATTTCCCTGATGCAGCATGTCATTTGATTTTTTGGTTACTGCTACCATGAGTGTTGATAGTGGATTCAAGTAAAATTCAAAAATTGACAACTTTAATCTTTTTCTATGCGTACCAAGATGTTACCTTTCAGTTCACTGGTGAGTACTTTTTGTCTTCTTGATGCTAAGATGTAACCTATATTGAACGTTGTTGTCTTTCATCTTCTTTAAGTACTCTAACAATGTTTATTCCAACATATCCTTAATTCAGTCCTTTCCTTGAGAATTGTCTCTTACCAATGTAGTATCATTACCTTGAAATGTTGGTCTTCCAGATATACCTTGAATCATCTACTTTGACTTTGACTGAATTTGTCTAAACACCTGTCCTCGGTCCTTTCATTAAAAGGATGAAGTAAGTTATATTTCCATAAAAGTGATGTTTGTTGTTATGTGCCATCGAGTTGCCTGCAACTCATAGTGATCCTATGCACAACAGCTCTGATGACTGCTCTATCCTGAGCCATTCTCACTGACTCTAACACATCTACCTCCATTGCCCTAGTTACAATATCAATCCATCTCTTCCTCGGTCTTTCTCTCCTGTGCTGTTCCTCCACCCTGCCAAGCATTATATCCTTCTACAAGAATTAGTCCCTCCTGGCCATGTGCCCAGTATGTGAGGCAGAGCTTAAAAATCCAGGTCTCCAAGGAGAAAGTTGGTTTCACCCTCTCCAAGACAGACCTTTTTGTTTTCTTGGCAGTCCATGGTTTATTCAAGATTACCTCCAGCACCACAACTCAAAGACATCAGTTCTTCTTCTGTCATCCTTAGCCATTTTCCAGCTCTCTAATGCATAGCTAGTAATTGCAAAGACCATGGCCTCGATCAGGGGCACCTTAGTCTCTAGCCTGACAGAATTGCTTCTCAATACTCTGGAGAGGTCCCTAACAGCAGATTTTCCCAATGCAATTAATCTTTTGAATTCCTGACTGCTGGTGCCAAGAGTGTTGATTTTGGATCCAAGCAAGCTGTACTTGGGAGTTTTTAAAATTAATTTTATTTTATTATTTTTCTGACTGGTACAGGAGGAGATTTCACCTCATTCTCGAGCAGAGCATCTAGTGGATTCAAAACTCGTACCTCTGGGATTGCAGTGCAGCTTCTTGCCACTAGGCCACCAGAGCTCCCACAAGCTGTACTTGTTAACAACCTCAATCACTCCTCCATCCATCATGGTGCTGCCAATTAGCCCAGTGGTGAGAATCTTTCTTCTTGATGTTGAACTTCAATCCATAGTGAAACTACAGTTCTTGACCTTCTGCAGCAAGCCTTTCAAGTCCTTCTCAGTTTCAGCAAACAAGGTTGTGTCATCTGCATAAAGTAAGTTGTTGATGAGTCTTCCTCCAATCTTGACATCACATTCTCCTCCTAAAGCCCAGCTGCTCCCCTGGAGAAGAATGGGTAATCTCCTTCTGAGATAAAAATGATTGGAGTTGGAAGAAAAAACAAACAAAACCCAAAATTTAACCACCACAAACCCAAAAAACCCACCCATCATGCGTGAACTAACTCCTTAGTTAAAGTAATTCTCTCTCTCTGAGGTACTCACAGATTTTTTTTTTCCCTGTATCTTTCTTTCACTGGATAATGAGATGTTCCCTCTACTCAGAGTGGTATGGCAAGACGTTCTGCCAAGGACCTCAGTGTCCAGCTCTCTCTTTCTTAAAATTGTGGAACTGAATAAATTGCAGTTAAACCAAGACAAGTTAAATAAGCAGGGGCAGGGCACTTGCAGTGAAATGTAATTTCTTACTCTCACTCCAACTTGCATAGTTATCTACACAGGAGGAACACAGCAATATTTTAATGGGTATATGAAGCCCTTTGAGATACTGATGAAAGAACATGTAATCCGCCCTCTCATTATTTTGTGCAGCCTTGGCTCTGAGCTCAGTAATTCAGAGTCTAGACTCTCTCCTATGAGGGGTGGGAAATGGAAATAATATAAATTAACCCCTTCCTCCTTTAGAAGAAAACTGATGGGTTAGTGACTCAGAGTCAGGAAATTTGCAATTTAATAAAGATTCATCCTGGCCACCTGCTATTCTACAACTCTTCAGAGAAGAACCTTTCTTTTCTTTTTTTTTTATTCTTTTAGAATGAATTTATGAGATAAACATACTGCCCTTTTTAATATTTCCTTGGATAAAAGAAATAGTTTATAAACATAACTTATCAAGTGATTTATTTTATTCCTTTGAACATAAAATCTTCATGAAAAAACATGTTTCAGCGGAATTTAGTACACTAATTTTGAAATGATAATGAAATCGCTATTGGGGTGAGAAGTAAGGAAATACTTTTTTTTATTAATAACAGGAACTGACAAGTATTGGGGAGCATTAAATCACTTTCTCATTACTAGGAATAAATGAATCCAGGTGAAACAGGTCAAACCCAACTAAATTTAGAGCCAAGTCTCTAATTTCTATAAAAACCCCTTGATTATAAATTGGGATAGTTTTCTCTCTGGAACATCATGAATATTTTTCTATCTTATTATAGCAAAGCTTTGGTGTATTTGATTGACTGGTAATTTTTTTCTTCCTGGTATAGCTCAAGGCATAAAACAAAGAAATTTGAAGCAGTAAACAACCTATTTTGAGTTTATTAAGATCCAGAAATAAGACAGAAAAACAAGAAAAGGAAAAGCAAGTTATCTAATGAGTAAGGGAACATAGAACCAGTTACATACTCCTAATTTCTTTCCCATGGAAGGTGATTATATTGTGAATTTTTCAAGTGCATAGTCTATATTGTGCCTGAATTGTGTCCCGAGTTCCCTACAATGCTCTCTCTGTATCAAGAAATACTCCATAAACATTCATAACTGACAAACTAAAGTAACTGAAGAGTTGAACTAACTCCCTAGTTCACGGCATTTCAATTTCAATGTAAGGTGGATAGAAGAAAGTGTCACAGGGGCAAGAGTCATAAAAAAAAATTATTATAGCTAGCTGGCCAGTTAGGCCAGAGCTCAGTCCTGCCTAGAATGTCTACATTGTAGGCACATATAGAAGAGTGGAGGGAAAAGTTCAGGCGCAAAAGAGCCAGACGAACCTTCTGAGGTAGAATCATAATGAGAGAAGGAAGATTTGAGAATGAGTAGCTTGAATGAAGACTAGAGCCCCTGAATAAGAGAGTAAGAAGATTTGTGGTTTAATAGTGTTCCCGTGTATAAGAAATTAAAACCTTGCCCACTCCTGTGCTTGCCTCACAATCCCTACTGGGATTTTAGATTTTGGTGTTGTCTCTGTGTCAATCCATCTCCTTAAAATTTTTTCTATTTTTCATAGGACTGCAGCCTTCTATATGGATTGAAGCTCAACATCAAGAAAACAAAGATTCTCACCACTGGGCCAATTGGCAGCATCAGTATGGATGGTGAAGAGATTGAGATAGTTAACAGTTTTAGTTTACTTGGCTCCACAGTCAACACTCTTGGTACCAGCAGCCAGGAAATCAAGAGACAAATTGCATTGGGAAAGTCAGCTGTGAGGGACCTCTCAAGAGTACTGAAGAGCAACAATGTCGGGCTGGAGACTAAGGTGCGCTTGACCCAGGCTATAGTCTTCGCAATTACGTGTTATGCATCAGAGAGTTGGACAGTGAATAGGGATGATAGAAAGAGAATTGATGCCTTTGAGCTGTGGTGCTGGAGAAGAGTGTTGAATATACCATGGACTGCTAGGAGAACAAACAGATTTGTCCTGGAGACAGTGAAGCCGGAATGCTCCTTGGAGTCAAGGATTCTGAAGCTTTGTCTGACATACTTTGGGTATGTTGCAAGGAGGGACTGGTCCTTGGAGAGGGACATCATGTTTGGGAGAGTGGAGGGACAGCGCAGGAGAGGAAGACTGTCGGTGAGATGGATCGATTCTACTAGTGAAGTGGTAGGAATTAATGTATTTGAGACAGCGAGGTTGGCACAAGATAGAATGGCGTTTAGGGCTCTTGTACATAGGGTCGCTATGACTGGCAAGTGACTTGATGGCATGTAACAACAGCAACAACAATTTTTCATAGACACTCTACCTTTCCATGCATGGTGTCTTTCTCCTGAACTGGATCCTCTTTACAATTTGCTCACATTATGTGAGATAATGAGTCCAAATCCTTGCCTCTAAGGACCCCATCGATGCACTTCTTTCAAGACAAATCTGTATGTTTTTATTCAGCTCACGGCATGTTCAATATTCTTTACCAATATCAGGGTTCAAAGGAAGCAATTCATTCATCTTCCTTGTCATTTATCCAACTTTCACATACCCTTGAAGTAGTTAAAAAAATATCATGAGTTGAGTTAGGCTCACCTTAGTCTTTGAAGTGACATCCTCATTCTTTAGTGCTTTAGAAAAGTTTTTGACAGCAGATTTTTACCAACATAATATGTCTTTTGACTACTTACTTCTGTTATCATGAGTGCTGACTGTGAACGTAGGGAAAATAAAATATATGAAAACTTCCATCTTTTCTCCATCCATCAGGATGTTCATCTCCAGCATAGTGGATCATTTGATTGTCTGATGCTGGAGATGGAAACACTGCATGATTCAAAATCAGGAAAGGGGTGCATCAGGGATACAGCCTGTCTCCATACCTTTTCAAACTATATGCAGAACAGAACATGTGGGAGTCAGGGCTTTATGAGGAGAAATGTGGCTTCAGAATTGGAGGAAGACTCATCAACAAACTATGTTATGCAGATGACACAATGTTGCTTGCTTAAACTGAAGAGGACCTAAAGTGTTTGCTGCAGAAAGTCAAGTACTGTAGTCTTCAATATATACTGAAGCTCAACATCAAGAAGACACAGATTCTCATTACTGGGCAAATTAGAAGCACCATGATAGATGGAGAAGAGAGTGAGGTTGTTAACAGTTACAGCTTGCTTGGCTCCACAATCAATACTCTTGGCTCCAGCAGTCAGAAAATCAAAAGATTAATTGCACTGGGAAGATCTGCTGTCAGGAAACTCATCAGAGTGCTGAGAAGCAACGATGTCAGTCTAGAGACTAAAGTGCGCCTAATCCAGGCCATGATCTTCACAATTACTAGCTATGCATTAGAGAGCTGGACAATGACTATTGGTGACAGAAGAAGCAGCAAAATGCATTTAAATGTGTGGATCATAAGAGATTATGAATAACATTGAGAAAAATAGGAATTCCAGAACACTTGATTGTGTTTGTGTGAAGCCCATGCCTAGTTCAAATGGCTGTTGTGCAAGCAGAACAAGGGTTTACAGCATGGTTTAAAATTAGGAAAGGTGTGCATCAGGATTTAGCCTTTCTCCATACCTATGCAATATGTATGTGAGGAAATTATTCAAAAACCTGGATTTTATGGGAAAAATGTGACATCAGGATTTGAGGAAGAATTATTAATAATCTTCCTTATGCAGATGAGTACCAGAATGCTCTTTGGAGACAAGGATGATGAGATTTTATTTCACTTATTTTGGGTGTGTTGCTAGATGGTGCTATTTCTTGGAAAGGGACATGATGCTAGGAAGGGTGGAGGGTTGGTGAAGGAGAGGAAGACCATCAACCAGGTGGATTGATACAGTGACTGCCTCAGTAGGCTCTTGTGTTTCAGGAAGTGTGAAGACGGCACAGAATAGAACAGGATTATCTTTTGTTCATAGGGTCACTATGAGCCGAACCCTATCTTAATGACACTTAACAACAACAACAACAACAACAACATTTTAATGACCTGGACCTATACTTGGACCAAGAAGCGGTTGTCAGAATACAGTAAGGCAATAATGTGGTTCAAAATCAGTAAAGGGGTACATTAGAGATGTATCTTCTCTTCATGCTTTTCCAGATTATATGTGAAACAGATCATTTAGGAGGCTAGGCTTTATAAGGAAGAATGTGGCATCAAGATTGGAGGAAGACTCATCAACAACCTGTTATGCATATGACACAACCTTGCTTACTGAAATTGAGGAAGATATGAGGCATTGGCTGTGGGTCAGGGTTTACAATTTTCAATATGAATTGAAGCTCAACATTAAGGAAACAAAGATCTTCACCAGTGGATCAATTTTTAGGATCATGATAGATGGAGAAGAGATTGAGATTGTTAACAATTTCAGCTTGCTTGGTTCTCCAATCAGTGCTCTTGGCACCAGCAGTCATGAAATCAAAAGATTAATTGCATTCGAAAAATCTGCTGGTAGAGACTTCTCCAGAGTGCTGAAGAGCAACAGTGTCAGTCTAGAGCCTAAGGTATGCCTGAGTCAAGCCATGATCTTCACAATTACTTGCTAAGCATCAGGAAATGGACAATAAATATGGATGATAGATGAAGAATTGGTGCCTTTAAGTTGTGGTGCTGGAAAAGAGTACTGAACATACCATGAACTGCCAAAAAAACAAACAAATCTCTCCTGGAGAGGATGAAACCAGGCTGTTCCTTGGAGGCAAGTATTTTGAAGATCCATCTCACATAATTTGGGCATATTACCAAGAGGAGTGAGTCTTTGGAGAGAGACATCATGCTTGGAAGAGTGGAAGAGAAAGACCCTGGATGAGATGCATTAACACAGTGACTGTGATAATGGGGATATGTGTGATGGAGACAGACAGACTTGCTCAGAATAGAGGGTGCGTAACACTGCTGTAAGTTTCAGGAGACATAACAGCACCTAACAACAACATGCAAATAACACAACCTTGCTTGCTGAGGAGGACTTGAAGTACTTGCTGTAGAAAGTTAAGCACTACAGCCTTCAGTACTGATTGCATCAGAACATCAAGGAAACAAAAAATCCTTGCCCTTGAGTTGATAGAAAACATCATAATGATGCCAATGACACTATCTTACTAGGATCCACAATCAATATACTTTGTAACAGCATTCAGGAGATCAGGAGATGTACTGCACTGGCAAAGTCTGCAATCGGAGATCTCAGAGACCTCTCCAAATAGTTGAGGAATAATGACATAGTTTTGAGGAGCAAGGTACGTCTGATTCAGGCCATGGTTCTTCCATTCACTTGCTATGCATCTGAGAGCTGGACAATGAATAAGGAGTACAGAAGAAGAATTGATACATTTGAACTGTTGGATTGATTTGCCAAAAGAACAAACAAATATGTCTTGTAGAAAGTTCAGAGTATTCCTTGGAGGCAAAGATGATGAAGATTTATCTCACATACTTGGTGTATGTTGCTAAGAGAAGTTATAAGTTGGAAAGAGATACCACGCTTGGAAAGGGGCAGGGCTGGCAAAAGTGGAAGCCTCTCAACCAGGTGGATTGACTCAGTGACCACTTGAGTGTGTCAGAGATTATGAGGATGGCATGGGATAGGAAAGTGTTTAGAACAGTTATTCACAGGGTCTCTATGAGAAGTACTTGATTCAATATCACCTAACAATAGCCACAACCTGATGAAACTGAAACTGGATCCACTTCTCACACCACATATAAAACCACACGCAAAGTGGATCAGACATAGGGGTAAAACTCAAAACCATGAAGATCTTAAGACACAGAAAGGGACCAAATTTAGTTTTCTTAGCCCATAGCATGAATAGGCTTGCAAACATAGCCAAAAATACAAAGCAGAAGATGATTGAGACCTTCTTAAAATCAAATTTCTGTGTACATAAAAAATTATCTCCAATAGGGTGAAAAGAAAGCTTACTAACTAGAAAAAATATTTGGCAAATATAGCTCATATAAGAATCTCATCATTAAAGTTTACAGAATACTACAGGGTCTCCGAAAGAAAAAGACAGGTAACCCAATTTGAATATGGACAAAAGATGTGAAAAGACTCTTCACATAAGAGGGCATTCAGATGACTAACAACCACCCAAAGAAATACTCAAAATCACTAGAAATAAGAGTTATATAAATAAAAACAATAATGAGATACTATCTCACCCCGTTAGCAGTGACAAAGTTTAAAAATACAGCAAATACTAAATGCTGGAGGAAATTCAGAGAGATTGAAACACTTATGCACTGCTGGTGGGTTTGTAAGTTGGTACAACCACTATGGAAGGCAGTTTGATGTTTCCTCAAAAAGCTTAACATAAAAATCCCATATGACTCAGCTATTCCAATGCTAGAAATATATATCAAGGAAATAATAACTGAGGTGTGAATGGATGTATGTACAGTTATATTTGTAACAGCATTATTCACAATGTTGTTGTTGTTCAGTACCGACCCTATGAACGAAAGTCCTTGACACTTATATGTGTGACTTTCATTCTTTCTCCAGGTTCATAGGGTTTCCAGAGGCAAGCTATTTACGGAAGTGGATGCCACAATAGCGAAGAAAATTGAAACAGCCCAAATATCCATCAACAATCAAATAGATTGAGAAATTATGGTACATCCACAAAACAGAATATTATGCAGCATGGTTGTTGTATAGCATGGAGTTGAAATAGCTTCGCCTCTAATGGGTTTAATCGCTTGTGAGGAAACAGCCAATCTTTGTCCCACAGAGCTCCCGGTGGATGTGAATCCCATATCTTTGGGCTACCAGCACAACTCATTACTACTAGGGCACTAAAGCCAAGGAACAATTATTTCATAAAATACTGTTTAACACTAGAGAATCTAGAGTTTTTATGTTGAGTGACATAACTCAGTCATACTGCATAAAACCACTATTTTGAAAATAAGATGATAGCTGAGAAAAAATATAAATGTTCAAAAGGGAAATAGGAAGATGAGATGGAAGGCAGAAAAGGGGAGAGGGGGAAATAAAATAATAGCAGAAGTTAGGGAACATGGGGTTGGGAGACGGAGTGAAGGAGTAGGAAAGTACAATGAGGATTTGATGAGAAGGAGTGACAATAAGCATAGGTCAATGATAATTAAATATAATGCACAAGAATGATTCTATAACATACAATGTACTTGAATGAAAAAATTCATTTCTGACACAAAAACGTTAACACAAATATTAACCTTAAAGTCAATTAACTCCAAAATCTAGTAGAAATGTGTTTTTTTGTGAATTCAGAAGAGTAATATAGACTATAGATAGTAACTTTCTTTCAGGCTTTTACAGGAGAATCCAAAGGTCAGAGAGGTGAATTTGAAGCCAGACATGTGGGCCTGAGTGGGGAGACAACGATATGATGGAAGCAGGAGGTGAGTTATTATGAGGTGAGAGGCTTTTGGATATTTGTTGGTAAACAGGGCAAGGTGGCAGCAGTCACTGTTATCCGCACCAGATGTTAGTGGTGGGTGGGATGCCTTGCTGAGAAGTTTGTGAAGCAATAGACAGGAGAAAGTATCAAAGAGGCACATTTGGATAATTTTCTGGGGAAATGTTCAGATTTGACCTTGCAGGGAGGGTGAGGTATAAGTGGTGAATAGTGGCTGGTATGTTTCATATATTTTTATCTTCACAAAGAACATAAAATATAGCCAAGGTTAGTTAAAGGCTTTGAGTAAAGCCCTTCCATGTTTATGTCACTCTTGTTTTGATGCTAGGTGACGTAAGCCATTATTATAGTATTACAATAAGGTAAACATTCTTAAATGAAACAAAGATTAACTAGAGCCATGTGTAGATCCTGAATTTTTGAACTGATTTCCATGTACAGCTGACATTTCACCTTGACCCTGATTAGAGTCAAGCGCAGGAAGTAATCTAGTAGTAACCTATCCACTTTCTCTTGCACAGTCCCCACTGCCCAAGCACCTCAAACCCTGGATAAATGGTACATCTACTCCTCTTGGTACATATATATGGCTCTCTCTGCTTTTGAGGGTTGTACCTGCCCGAAAGAATCAGGAGAACAAGGAGTTGAGTATGTAGCATAGAGTCTGAGTGGAATCAAACAGAAGGTTGATGGGGAATGGAGTTTATCTCATCTATGAACCTTGCTGTGTACGTCTTTTCTTCCTGAAGTGATATTTCCAGCCACGGAAGGTCGAAGCTATGTCAACCTCAAGAGCCCGAGTTTCATGAGGCTTGTTATGCCTAAGGAATCGAGAGACATACACCGCAGGATTAGAGACATACACCGCAGGATTACAGGTGAGGCTCTTCATTTGCTGTACAGTGGGGGTCCCAGCAACGAGGCAGGATAACTAACTCCTGCGCATCAGTCAGGAGGTTTTATATCCTTGCTCGCACCAGGTGCTGGGCTACTTGGACCAACACACAATGTTCTGCTGTTGAGACATTTCAACGGCACAGTTATATATTCAAGGGTACATGGAGTGCCATAACGTTCTGCTGTTGACACATGTCAAGGCCACAGTGATACATTCAAAGTTACATGGGTTGCAACACATCTACATCTTGGGTAATAAACAAGAACAGTTAACTGTTTGGGGAAGCAGTTCAAGGCAGAACTTTAAGGCTCAGAGCAAACACTTTCCATCTACAGGCATTTAGTTACTCAAGTGGAGTTCTACATGATAGGGGACTGTTTGGCTTCTCATGGCTGATTAGACATCATTGCCTTTAATTAAGTCTGATTGTGGAGGGAGTTGGATACATACTTTCTGTTTTTTCATTAAATTGCTCTTTTTTGTAATATTAACTTAAATAGTTTAGGTAAAACTTTCTTTTTAGCTTAGAAGAACAATTGTATCCTGTTTAAAAAAGAAAAGCTAAAGGTGCTAATATTGTGAAACATTCATACAGTAAAAATCCAGCCTTTACCACTATGTACAAACCAACTTAGCCTGAGTTAGGTACATGGAGGATATTGAGGTGACACACTTTGATATGGTTAATCTGAATATATAGGTAAGATGATTAGCTTTGGACAATTATGGTTGCTTTTTCTCATGAGAGGTAAAATGTAAGTATCAGAGAAAGTGAATTAAATTCTTACAGGAAAGTGTTAAAGAGATTTCAAAAGTTTTTTTTTTTATTTACAATCTGTTCACATGCCTTTATCGGTGGTCTTTTTAAAATATGTC
>NW_006399785.1:903439-905058 GCF_000299155.1 Elephantulus edwardii
AAATTTTATTTTAATTGTAATTTTAACTGACATTTACCAAGAGGTTAAGGTATCATTCATTCACTCTTGCTCGTTTAACCCCTCGCTCTCCCTTCCCCCACCCTCAGTTAACTTTTTAAATTTTATTTGTTTTTTTTTTTCTTTTTAAATATTGATTCCACAGAGAAAGCAAACGCTAAATACTGGTGAGGTTGTGAAGAGGTCAGAACCCTTATTCATTGCTGACTGGGAATGTAATATGGTGCAACCGCTATTGAAGGCAGTTTGGTGCTCTCTCAAAAAGTTGGAAATAGAAATAGCATTTGGCCTAGAAATTCTACTACTGGTAATATACCCGTACTATTTTTTTGATGTTTGGTTTTTTTTTAAATATTTTTTGTTGTTGTGACTTAGGTAAGAATTTAAGTGACAAACTGAGTTCACACTTAACAGCTTTTGTAAAAATAATTTTGTGATGTAAGTTCCACTTTACACACAGTGTCAGAATTCTCATTATTATCATTCTGACTCCTACTGACAACATGCACTGTTTATGTGACACGAAGTCTCCCGTGCTTGCTTCTCAAGAGCATTCTCACTAAATTTCTCCTAAGAGAGGTTTATTTATTCTTTCAGCAGTCCATTTACTATTCCATATTCTCCACCAATATCACAGTTCAAAGCCTCCCTTATTCATTATCCAACGTCTCATGCATGTGAAGTAGTTGAGATCATTAATTTGGTGAGAACTAGTTTAGTCTTTAAAGTGGTATCCTTGCTCTTCAGTCGATTAGGGATGTTTTATAATCATCACTTTATCTGTGGTCATGTTTTCCAAAACTGTTGACAGACTTTCACTGCTTGCTAAACAAGGATGCCTTCTCTCTGCTTCTATGCTAGTAAACACTAATAGACAATGTTATTTATACTTGTGGCTTTGGAGAAGAGCACTGAACATCCCATGGATGACCAAGAGAACAAACAGATAGGTCTTGGAGAGGGTGCAGCCGGAGTGCTCTGTGGAGGCAAGAATTACTAGGCTCCACCTCACTTACTTGGGGCTTGTTGCTAGGAGGGTCAATTCCTTGGAGAAGGGCATGATGCTGGGAAGGGTGGAGGGTCGGTAAAGAAGAAACAGACCAGGTGAATTGACGCAAGTGACTGCTGCAATGCAATGGGCTCTGGTGTATCAGGAAGTGTGAGGATGGGAAAGGATAGAACGGAGTTCAGATTTTTTTTTTGTTTGTTTGTAGGGTCGCTGAGTGGTACTTGACTCCACAGCCCCTAACAACAACTATTCTAGATACCACCTGTGGATTGAGACCATAAAATATTTGCCCTTTTGTACTTACTCAACAAAGTATTTTTAGAGTTAATCTACATTGTTGCATTTATCACAATAGCTTCTGACAAGCCTCCAGGTAACAAGCCACAAGGCAGAGCCTAAACCGGTTGGGGAGGAACAAATCAAGAGTCAGAGGGAAGCAGCTGAGGCCAGGCACCACAGAGGACCTCCACAATAGCTTCTGACACGCCTCCAGGTAACAAGCCCCAAGGCAGAGCCTTGGGTTCCTATACAGGAGTTCTACAGGACACATCACCTTCCCTTCGGAGACAGTACAAGTAAACTTAAGAGACAC
>NW_006399785.1:914010-915274 GCF_000299155.1 Elephantulus edwardii
AGACAGTGAAACTTCATCTCAGTTTTTTTGGCATGTTGTTAAGAGGGGCAGTCCTTGGAAAAAGACACCTTGCTTGAAAAGGTCGAGGATCAGCGAAAGAGATAAAGACCCTTGATGAAAAAGATCAACAAAGTAATTATACCAATGGTCTCAAGGACTTTGGGGATGATGACTGATGGCACAAGATAGAGCAGAGTTCAGATAAATTATTCATAGTGTTATTATAAGTTGTAATGAACTCAGTGCCATCTAACAACAATAAGATTCTATGTAATGGTGCACATTTGGGCAATTCACACCACTACGTGGTGCACTAGTCAATACAATGTTCATTCCATAATACACCTTTGTGGATCATTTACATGATCACACTACAGTATAATTCACACTACCACTCAGTGGTTGGGGGCACATTTGGGGAGTTCACACTATTACATGGTGTTTCAGTTATATCATATTATGTAGTATACCAGTTATATGTTTTGTTCACTCAGCACACACACACGGGCCAAGTGGCCCACTCAAGAACAGATGCTGTTAAGAAATTGATTATAAGAAAAAGAGAGCCTTTCCAAGTTCCTTGTTCCCGGAGATTAGGAGGCAGAACAATTATTTTTAGCTTTTCCCCCACCCCAAGTTTCTGGGCTAGGAATTCATACTGCAAGTAAATGACATATGTGCTTCAGGGAGTACCAGTGTAAGAACTTCTAGTTTTAAATTGGTGAAATAGGACCTAGGAGAGGCTGTTCATGTAAATGTTACTCTAAACTGCATTCAAACAGTATTTAAAGTGAGGAAGCTGTTACTTCTGCAATTTGGGGACATTCTTGGAGATAATGAGCCTTGTTCCTACAGGTTCCCTCTGTATGTGGTCAGTTTGGTTCTGATTTTAGTAATTACTAACACTTGAAGTCAGTATGGATTTTTGTCTTTTCTTTTAATATTTAAATTGTGATTTTACCTACAAAGAGTGAAGATGTTACCAATAAATGAATAAAATTTTCTATGCATCTTTGCCTGTGACTCGAAGACACTTAACGACAATAACATCAACGTAGAGAGACATCAGTTGGCCCAGTGGACAAAAAGCGATGCTACGAAGCCAAAGGTTGGTGACTTTTAATCCATGGCCCTCAGGCCTGTCTCTCATTATTTTTGTTAAAATGTTCCTCTAGGTCGTATAGCCCTGGTGTGTCCACTTGCCATACAGCGGTAACTTGTGATTGCTGTGAGAATGAACACTGTGACACTGATGTATCAAATG
>NW_006399785.1:915649-917936 GCF_000299155.1 Elephantulus edwardii
AGGGTGATGAGATTTTGGGTTTTTTTTATCCCTTACCTTGGGCTTATTTCAGGAGGAAACAATCCTTGAAAAGAAACATGTTATGAAAAGTAGAGGTTGAAAAAAAATTTAAAAAAAAAAAAGAAAAGTAGAGGTTGGTAAATGAGAGGAAACCCCTTAACAAGATGGATTGACACAGTGACTATGACAATGGGCTCGAATATGACAGAAAATGTAAGGATATCACAGTATAGAGCCAAACTGTTGTTCTTAGTGTAAACATGAATTATAGTTACTTTGATGGCACCCAGCAACAACATATGGGTCAGTTCCGACTCAATAGTATACAACAACAATTGCATTATTGAAATTGTCTTAGTTATATTTGTTGTTGTTAAGTGCCATCCTGTTGACTATAACTCATAATAACTTTATCAACAACAGATTGAAACCTTGGCCTCACCTTCACCATCTTGAGGATCTCCCAATCTCAGCCCCATCGTCACAGTTATTGTGTCCAGGCATATCACTGAAGGCTGTTCTTTCTTTTGCTAACCTTCTAGTTTTCAAAGCATAATGTCTTTTCCCAAAGACTACTGCCTCATGACAACACGTCCAAAATGTGAGGCGTTTCAATATCCTTGCCTCCAGGCACATATTTCTTCAACACAGATATTTTTTCCTCTTTTATACTCAATACTCTTCATCAATAACATAATCCAAAGACCTTCAGTTCTTTTTTGGTCCCCCTTACTCATTGTTTAACATTCATATTTACGTGAGTTCCTGGAGGCAAGTTACTTTGGAAGTGGATGCCACTCCTGCTTTCAAGCTTGTTTTAATTGGGGAGCTCCACCAAACACTGTCCACCATGGGTAACCATTATCGCATTTGACACATCAGTGTCACAGTGTTTAGCATGACA
Source organism: Elephantulus edwardii (assembly GCF_000299155.1). NCBI lineage: Eukaryota > Metazoa > Chordata > Mammalia > Macroscelidea > Macroscelididae > Elephantulus > Elephantulus edwardii. The sequence goes on from NW_006399785.1 coordinate 916,554, forward strand.
GCAACCACAAGTTACCTCTGTACAGCAATGCACAGTCCAGTGCTATACCACTTAGAAGAATGTTTGACCAAAAACAATTAAAACCAGACCTGAGGGCGGCAGACTAAAATCATCCACCTTTCGCTTGGTAGCATAACTTTCTAACCACTAGATCAACAGTGCTCTCTCTCTCTGTGTTGTTGCTTTTGTTATTAGGTGTCATCACATCACAGATGACTTATTGAGACTCTATGAATGAAAGACCTGAACGCTTGTTTAATGTTCATCATTTCTCCACATTTATAGAGTTTCTGGAGGCAAGCTATTTCGGAAGTGGATGCCCCATACTGCTGACCAAATGGAGGCCAAAATACCATCAACTCAAATGGAGACAGAATGGAATCAACTCACACCTAATAATGAGTAAACATTCCATCCTAATCCTCACCACAACCAGAAAACAAACCTCTGTAGAAACTGGCAGTTCCAGGCAACTTCCAACCTGGATTCCAGCCCCATACTGCTCACCAAATGTGTTTTTAAATAGGAGGCTGAATACAATCAACTCACACCCAATAACGAGTAAACATTCCACCCTAATCCTTACCACAACCAGAAAACAAACCTCTGGAGAATCTGACCATTCCAGACAACTTCCAACCTGGATTCCAGCCCCATACTGCTGACTAAATGTGTTTTTTAAATAGGAGGCCAAATACAATATGGAGAAACAATGAAAATTATACAATTGTTCATGTCTTTCATTCATAAGGTCTCTATGAGTTGTGGAACCTAACAATAACAAAAACATTTATATAAGCAATTGAAAATATCATTATGGCATGGATTAGATAAACTTTTTCTTTAAACTGACATTCTTTCTCTTTTACAATGTAAGTTGGTTATTGACAGTAAGTTTGCCCAACGTAGTAGTCTTTTGCTAATTAGGCTGCTCCTTCCATGGACATTGTATAATTAACTTCAATAGTTTCTCCGTCTGTCAAATATTAGCTATTGGTCCAGTGTTAGGTGGAATCGAATCAGCTGTGATTCTTAACAACCATATAAACAGCAGATATAAACATCACCCTATCCACCATCATCATTATGATCTCTACCATACTCAAGCCTATTGAAGTTACCGTGTCAATCCTTCTCATTGAAGGTCTTCTTCTTTTTTGCAAACCTTCTATTTTTCCCAACATGATGTATCTTTCCAAGGATTTGTTCTTCTTAAAATTATGCCCAAAGCAAGTGAAACAAACTTTCTACATTCTTGCCTCTAAGGAGTACTCAAAACTCTTCACTAGCACAAACATTCAAAGGCATTTGTTCTTATTTGATCATTGTCTGACTTTTAGATAAAATAAAACCCTGATTAAAAATAAGTTATATTTTAAATTA
>NW_006399785.1:919179-921702 GCF_000299155.1 Elephantulus edwardii
CGTGGCGTTAGGATTGGTGGACGATCTATCAACAATCTGCGTTATGCAGATGACACAACTTTGCTCGCTGAAACTGAGGAGGACCTCATGTACTTGCTGCAGAGGGTCAAGAACTGCAGCCTTCAATATGGACTGAGGCTCAATGTCAAGAAGACAAAAATTCTCACCACCAGGTTTTTGTTTTCTTGATATTGACAGAACAAATAGGTCTGTTTTGGAGATAGTGAAACCAAGTTTCTCTTTGAAGGCTAGAATTTTGAAATTCCATTTCACATAGCTTGAGCATGTGACCAGGAGGGGCTGGACCTTGGAGGATACTGTGCTCAGGAAGGCGGAGAAGCAGTGCAAGAGAGGAAATCCCTGGATGAGATGGATTGACATGTTGACTGTGGGAGTGGGTGTGTTGGAGTCTGTGAGACTGGCTCAGATAGGGCAGGCTTCAGAGATGTTGTACACAGGGTCCTTATGTGTCACAGACAAATCAATAGCACATAACAACAATAACAACTCATATTGAAGGCTGGAGTCTTCTTCAAGTAAGGTTGTGTCATCTGCATAATAAAGGCTAGTGACGAGTCTTCCTACAATCTTGAGGACAATTTTTTTTTCTTCTTCATATAATCCAGCTTCTTGAATTTCTTGCTCAGCATCCAGATTGAACTGGTATGAAGAAAGGATACTACTCTGATGCACATCTCTCCTGATCTTAAACCATGTTCTGTTTATACCTTTGCTCTGTTTGAACGAATGTTTCTTGGTCTACGTAGTGGTTTCTCTCAGGCACTATTAAGTGTTCTGGAATTCCTAGTCTTCTCAATGTTATCCATCATTTATTATGAGCCATAGAGTCTAATGTTTTCATAATATAAATACGAAAAATGGGTGACTTTAAGGAACAAAAATGTGTTTTCTCACAGTATAGAAAGCAAGAAGTCTGGATTCATGAAACTGATTTTAGATAAAGGATTAGGATTATTTTCTTTAAAATTTACATGAACATTTTTAACTTCTTGAGCTCTGGAGCTTGACTTCTTGTTGATCTTCACGTAACCTCTATCTAAACTACCTTATATAACTTGTTGTTGTTGTTGTTAAGTGCCATCGAATCGCAAGCGACTCAAAGCGACCCTATGAAGGAGAGTCCTCAATGCTTGGGTGTCTCTCATCCTTTCTCCAGGTTCACAGGGTTTCTGGAGGCAAGCTATTATGGAAGTGGATGCCACTCCTCCTTCCAAGTTTGTTTTAATCGGAGAGCTCCACCCCACTCTTTGTCTGTATGGGGTGACCAACCATTAATACATTTGGCACATCAGTGTCACAGTGTTCATTCTCACAGCAACCACAAGTTACCACTGTACGGCAACTTGTACACCAGGGCTATACAACCTAGAGGAATGTCTGAACAAAAACATATAACCTGTACTCCCGTTTATTACTGCCCAAGTGTGAGACAGAAAAAGACCTGCATTGAGTATTATCATCCAGAATAAAAATAATAAAGACAGTAGGGCTCTTGAGAGAAAATTCCTTCATGTACTTTCCCCTTTACTCAAGGTTTTTATATCTCAAAAATAGTTTACTTAACACAAGTATGGAGGGTTGGTGAAGGAGAGGAAGACCCTCGACCAGGTGGATTGATGTGGTGACTGTTGCAATGGACTCTTGGGTATCAGAAAGTGTGAGGTTGGCACAGGATAGAACAGAGTTCAGATCTTTCGTTCATAGGATTACTATGATTTGTACTCAACTTGATGGGCACCTAACAATAACAACAATAAAACATATCCTACACTTATATGTTCTCATTAACATAAAAAATCTTTTCCCAGATGAGATTATGTCCCCACTGATAGGGCTAACTGGGGCAATGGGGGTAGATGTGTCAGAGACAATAAGGTTGGCACAGGATAGAGTAGGGTTTAGGGCTCTTGTACACAGGGTCACAATGAGTTGCAAGTGACTCGATGGCACATAACCACCACCACCACCACCTATTTCTGGGGGACACAATTCAATTTGTTAGAGCAGCTGTGCAAACAAACCATTTGTGCTGTAGAGGGATCTTGAATATAGGGGAAGTGACACGTATTCCCAACCTGTATCCCAAGAGGCTATGTCTCATATGTTATTTTATTAAATTCTTCTATGTCTGCCAATTCCTTTCAATACAATGACTCAGTATATTCTTTCCATCTTCTTTTGGTACCTCCTGCATCGTTTAATACTCTGCCTAAAGCATCCTTGGTTATGGCAACTCAAGGTTTGAATTGGTTCTTCAGTTCCTTGAACTTAAGAAATGCTAAGCGAGTTCGACCCTTTTGGTTTTCTGACTCCAGCTCCTTGCACATTTAATTTTAATATTTTACTTTGTCATCCCTCATTGCCTTTTGAAATCTTCTGTTCAGCTCTTTAGTATCTTGAATTCTTCCTTATGGTTTGGCTTCTCTGCACTCCAGTGCTATATTCAGAGTTTCTTCTGACATCCATTTTGGTCTTTTCTTCCTCTTCTGTCTTTGTAATGAA
>NW_006399785.1:922608-942182 GCF_000299155.1 Elephantulus edwardii
TCTTGGAGAGGGTAAACTAGGCTGCTCCTTGGAGGCAAGGATTCTGAGGCTTCGTCTGACATACTTTGGTCATGTTATAAGGAGAGACCGGTCCTTGGAGAAGGACATCATGCTTGGGAGGGTGGAGGGACAGTGCAGGAGGGGAAGGCCCTCTGGGAGGTGGATTGATTCCGTGATTTGGGCAATCAGGATGAGTGTGTCAGAGACAATGAGGTTGGCGCAGGACAGAGCAGAGTTTGGGGCTGTTGTACATAGGGTCGCTATGAATCGCAAGTGACTCGACGGCACATAAAAACATCCCAAGAGGAGGAATTTTCTCTAAATGGCTTTGCCCTCTATCTTGTTCTTATTCATTTTTGCAGGGAGCAAAGTGAATTTTCTGGATAATAATCCTCTATATAGGTATCTTTTGTTCCCACATCTGATCTATAAAGTGATACTTTTTGAATACTCCTTCAAGAAGACAATAGCTGGGCAGCCCATGGTTTCTGCACACCTTTCCCTGTGTCCAAGTCCAGTTCTCACCTGTCTCTGTCTGACTGAATCCTGTGAATCTTTCAAACGGTTCAGGATTCAGCTGGTGAAGAGATGCCTATAATGCGTCATTGTCCTAAACTCAAGTGTTTCAACTCCTGCAAAAAGCATAAACAAAAATAATTGTCTCCAAGCCTTTTTCTATTCATGGTGACTCCGTGTCAGAGTAGAATTGGTTCCAAAGGCTGATTTGAAAAAAAATATCACCAAGGCACTTACCCCTTCGAAGATTTGAAATACTAAATGGTCAGTTAGGAGCCAAATCTGTTAAATGTTTGCATTACTCAGGATTTCCGTGTCACTCACGCTAATTCCAAGTATCCCATATTTGTATACTTACACAATCAACAAGGGGCTCTAGGAGCAAAGTGCACAGGGAATTGTGCTCCTAACCCTAAGGTCACAGTTTTCTGCAGTTTGAATCCACCAGCTTCTCCAAGGGAGAATGATGAGGGATACCCTTCTGTGTGACTTATAGCCTCGATGAGTCTGATTTGATGGCCAAGAGATGGGACTGAGTGTCTGATATGATCAGTGGCTTCCTTCTTGACTGTGAGTTCAATAGGGGTGAAAGGTTGGCCAGGCATCTGCTTTTGGTTCCAGTTGTATTTCCAGTGTCCCAGGAGATTGCATGAACTTGTCTACATGAATGACAAAAATCTCCTAACACATATGCTGTCTGGGCCTGGAGAGCTTCCCTTATTGTTGGGTCCTTATCCTGTGGTCCACATTCCTCTACTGTTCACAGGGATTTCAATGAAGGAGAGGAAGACCCTCAACCAGGTGGATTGACACAGTGACTGCTGCAATGGGCTCTTATGTGTCAGAAAGTGTGAGGATGGCACAGGGTAGGATAGGGTTCAGATCTGTTATTCATAGGATCTCTATGGGTCATACTCTACTCAACAGCGTCTAACAATAGCATCCTGGCATCTGTAAAGCTCACTGAATCTACCGTGCTAACACAACTCTGAATCAGTCATTAGGCCAGGATGTTTAACCTCTGCAGTGCTTAGCACACAACTCAACACCAACACCCACAAAGAGGCAGCTCTTTGTACCCTGAGCCAAGGGGAGGTCCTGGCTGCCTCGTCTCTTTCTTCCTGTCTCCTCTCTTCTACCTTTTGTTGTGGATGATGTTGCAAGTTACTGTCAAGCAGGCCCCCTTCCCTGGCGGCCCCAAGCATAGTAAAACAGAATATCACCTAGTCCTGCACTACCTCCATGACGAGTTGGAGACCAGCCAAAGGGATTTCAGTGGCTGAAATTTGTGATGTAGATTGCCAGGCCTTTCTTTTTTTTTTTTATGGTGAGAAAAATTTATTACATTTAGAATTAGCCCACTGGACTCAGTTTAGATGATCCCAATTTTGTTGGCAACATCCAAAGCATCATAATCAGGAGCAAGTCAAACATAGGCCTTCTTCTCTCCATCAGGCCTAATCAAAGTGTTGACCTTGGCCACATCAATGTCGTAGAGCTTCTTTACAGCTTGTTTAATTTGGTGCTTATTGGCCTTGACATCCACAATGAACACAAGTGTGTTGTTATCTTCTATCTTCTTCATAGCTGACTCAGTGGTCAGGGGAAATTTGATGATGGCATAGTGGTCAAGCTTGTTTCTCCTGGGGGCGCTCTTCCGGGGGTATTTGGGCTGCCGTCGGAGTCTCAGCGTCTTAGGCCACCGGAACGTGGGTGACGTGCGGATCTTCTTTTTTTTTTTGGCTGTGGACGCCCTTCAGGACTGCCTTCTTGGCCTTCAATGCCTTTGCTTTGGCTTCAGTTTTGGGAGGGGCAGGGGCTTCCTTCTTCGCTTTCGGCGCCATCTTCGTAGAAAGGGCTGCCAGGCCTTTCTTACTAGTCCATCTTAGTCTGGAAGCTTTACTGAACCTAACTCATTAGCATAACAGCACACCCGTCTTCATTAACACAATGCCGCACACTTGTTAAATGGACCACCGTGCATAGAAACACATTTGCCGTCATTTGCAGCAACGTGTTAATAGATGGTAGTGGTTGTATATGATGTGGATCTGTGTGCTAATTGCCAGTTCTGCCCCAGGGCTTAGCATGCCTTCTTAAACACATGCTTGGTAAAGTAGGGGGTGAGAGGGTGAGAGGGTGAGAGGGTAAGGGTAAGAGGTCCTTGGTGAGATGGATGGCAGAGTGGTTCAAACAATGGCACAGCCAAGATATTGAGGATGGTGTGGCATCTGGCGAGGCTTCTTTCTACCATACACAGGGCTGCTGTGAGTTGGAACCAACCAACCAACACATAACTGTTAGGGGTTGGATAGAAGCAAAGTCATTTTGTTACTGTTGAAGCAAACACACAGGAGCATGAAAGGTAAACTTCAGATCACAAAGCACTTTCCAATTTCAGCTGGATCTTGTCAAACTATTAGTGCATAAACAGAGCCCATATAAGAGAAAACTGAACGAAGGGGCAAAAGCTAGTCAAACTTACTTGACTGCTGGAACTTCGTGGCAGCATGAACAGCTGAAAAAAGTGAGAACGTTCAGTCACATCATTCCATTGGCTCAGATATCACTCATTTGCTTTGTATAAGTCATGCCCCAGGGTGAAGAAGAATGGCTACACAAGCCCAAGGCCCAGTAGCCCAATATCCCCTCCACTCTATTCCTTTCCTTTCAGAGAAGGACCCTGTCCTTTGTCTGGAACATACTTTCACTTCCTCTACTAAATTGTTTGCATTTTCACCTCCACTCTCAACTCCTCATCTTCTATCTTTGTAAGTCCTATGCTTGCCCCTAAGCGTAGCAGTTTTTTAAAGTATATACCACTGAGAAGCAGCTCCCTGTAGAGCCATTGAAATTGCTGTTCACCCCTGGGTGCCTCTGTGACAGGCCCAGCCTTCTTATTGTCTCCCACCAATTCTTCCAGGGTAAGGGAGGCCGCAGTGAGGGCACTCGTCAGAAGCTAACAAAAATTCACACTCAGAGAGAGAAGCACCAGGAAATCCTGGGGCCCAAATGTTAGACTGTTGACAGAAAGGTGTGCAGTTCAAATCCACTGGTGGTTCTGTGGGAGAAAGAGAGGGGGACAATCTTCTCCTGTAAAGATTTACTGCCTTAGAGACCTGACGGAGGGTCCAGGTTTCAGAATTGACGTGAAAGCAGTGAGTTTAGGGTTTGAATTTTCCTGCCTGCTTGCAAGAGGCAGAAAATCCAAGCCAGCTGGCATCATCTTCTTGTCCACCAGCTTCAGAAGCTCAGGTAAATTAAAGAGACGGCCCCAAGCAAAGCTAAAAGGAAGCAATTCCACTTTCACGTTTGTGGTGGATTGTGGGAGTAAGGGTTAGAAGGTGAAAACATTTACATCCAGAAAAGCAAAACTTCCCTTCGCCTTTCTTTAGACTATTGCTTTTCCTGTATCTTTTAAATGAACAAGATAGAACTTTCCCCCTCTTCCCCATGCCTGTGTTCTTCCAGGCTTCCTTATTTCACTTTCTCATACTCTTTTCTTTGGGATTGTTCTCTATAGACTTCCTGGGGTCCCTTCACCTGTGGGCTGTTTCATAGGATACAGGCAAAGTCCAACACAAAAGAAGCAGACATGTGGTGCTTAGGAGCCCTGCTGGCCTGGGCCACCCGCAGGAAGGCGTTGAAACCGAGCCTGGAGATACTTTTTTTTTGTAACAGAGCTATGTGCTTGCAGTCCAAATCAAAGATGCTTATAAAAAGAACGACCTCTTTGGTTCTGGGTCCCGCTGTCCTCCTGCTGTCAGGAGGGAAGGACTCTCATCCTTAGGCTGGCTTTGACAGGCAAATATTCTAAATCAGACTAGCTTTTCCTGCGCACCTTAAACAAGTCAATTCTGCAGGCAGCTTTGCAGCCTGGCCGGGTACTGTTACCTACAGCGCTGCCTTCCTGTTTCGTTTTCTTTTAAATGATATAGTTTTGGGTTTGGAGATTTTATTTTTTTTCTCCTTTTTTAAAAAAGCAGCATGTGCTTTCTACAGGAAACCACTAAGGAACCCTGGTGATATAGTGCAGATTGTTACCAGACTGCAGAACAAAGGCCAATGGTTTGAGTCCAGGAGACAGAGGAGTGGTTTCTGCCAGTGAAGATTTACAGGCCTGAAAACTCCCCAGAAGGTTGCTGCTATAAGACAGATTTGTCTTTTTTGTTTGTTTGTTTTTCTTTTAATTGTGATTTTAAGGGAGCTCTGCCTAGTGTCAAGAAGCTGCACTGCAATTCCAAAGGAAAGCAGTTTGAGGCCACCAGCAGCTCCACCGGAGAAGAATGGGCAATCTCCTCTCTTGTGATTAACCGCCTCCGCCAGAGGGTCAGCTATGGATTGGTTCTGACACTATGGTACACAACAACAATTGTGATTTTAACAAAAGTTTACTGAAAAGCTAGATTTTAGTTCATTCATTGTTGTACATTTTACCCCCTCTTCCTCCTTCCTGCTCCCTCAGTTCATTCTTTAAAAAATACTTGATCATTGTCACATAATTACTTCCTTTCCCTCTCCCCTCAGTCCTCTTTGCAATGTATGTCTTATTTTAGACTCTTGTCCTATGTGTAACGCCTAATCATATGTTCTTTTTAAATAGTCTTTTCTTCATCTGCTCCAATGTCATATTCACTATTTATCCCCACTGAAACAGATACATGCCCACCTATGTTCATTGCTGTGTTATTCACAATAACAAAGAGATGGAAGCAGCAAAAGAGCCCATCAACAAATGAATGGAAGGGAGTTTTGGTGGCATAGTGGCAAGAAGATGTGCTGCAATCCTGAAGGTGCATGGCTTAAATCCACCAGATGCTCTGCTGCAGAAGAAAGGGCCTTCTGTGCCAGTTGTATCCAGTTTGATACAAAATACACACCAAAACCAAATTATTTGATAGGAGAAATTGTATTATATTTACACAATGGAATACTACATGGCCCTAAAAATCGAGGGACTCATAAAACATTACACAACATGGGTGACCACTGGGGACATTAAGCTGAATGAAATATCTGAGTCACAAAAGGGTTGGGAGGAAACTAAGGAAAGTCAAATTGTCTTGACTTTCTAGGCTACCGTGGGCTTTACAGAATCCCTACAGAAAGAAGCAGAGGTAACACTGTTCCATCTCCTACTCCCAACACCCAAAGATCAACATTGCAGAGCTGTTGACACATTTTCTTCTTTACTTTTTAGCTAGCATCTTCTAAATGGAAAAGTCCGTGGATTTAAGCCTCTGTCTTAGTTATCTGTTGTTGTTATGTTGTTACGTGCTGTCTAGTCCAGTACAACTCATAGTGATCCTATGAACAAAAGATCTAACCTTGTTCTATCCTGGGCCATCCTCGCACTCCCTGACACACAAGACCATGTCGCAGCAGTCACCACATTAATCCACCTGTTTGAGGGTCTTCCTCTCCTTCACTGACCCTCCACCCTTCCCAGCATCATATACTTCTCCAACGAATTGCATGCTCAAAGTATGTGAGGTGAAGCCTAAACATTCTTGTCTCCAAAAAGCACTCCTGCTGTACCTTCTCCAAGACTTATTTGTTTGTTCTCTTGGCCGTCCATGGGACGTTCAGGGCTCTTCTCTAACACTAGAGCTTAAAGGTATCAACTCTTCTGTCATCCTTATTCACTGTCCAGCTCTCAGATGCACAGCAAGTGATCAGAAAGACTATGGCCTGAATCAGACACACCTTAGTCCTCAAACTGACATCATTACTCCTTAATAATTTGGAGAGGTCCTGAATGACAAGTTTTCTAGTGTAGCTAGCTATAACAGAAATACCACAAGTGGAGGGATTTTAAAAAGCAGGCTTATTTTCTCATAACTTTGGAGGATAGAAGACTCAGTTGTAGCAGTTATCTAAGAAGTCTTCCTCTCTCTGTTGGCCCTGGAAGATGACCCTCATCATCATTTAACCCCTGCAGGCCTGGCTCTCTTTTGAGGTCTCCATGGGTCTTGGTGTCAATCTCCCCTTAGTCTAGGAACTTCTCTTTGCTGGGTCCAAGGGACGTATTCTGCTCCTGGGTCTTTTTCCTTGGTAGTGATGTCTCTTCTTCTCTGCTTGCTTCTTTCCTTTTCTCTCTGTTGTTGTTTTATGCTGTAGAGTTGGAATTGGCCAGTAGCTGAACCTCCAGAGGGTTTTCAGAGGCAGTAAATCACCAGGGAGCAAGATGTAAGAAAAAAAGAAAGACAGAAGCTGATAGAGCCAAGGCCCCAGAGAAACTTCTGTGATATCACATTGGGGATGAGATTTATATCAAATTGGGGATGTGATCTGAATAAGGTTCTAATCCCCTCACTCTAATCTTCTCACAACTGATTAGCTGATCACACCATTGGGGGGTGTGGATATATCAATATATAACTGCCCAACCTCTGGGAATCATGGACTAGCCAATCATGGAAGAGGGTGTGTGTGCAGATTAATCCATGGCAGACCCTATTTCCTTATCCATCAACCATCTAAGACTCCTGTGTGGAATTTTATTTTGGGTAAATATGTTCTACTGGAAAGAGAAAAACACTGGGCACAGAAGAGGCATAAACCCAAGCACCCTCTATGTAATAGTATTTCATCTTTGTGAATTCCCGGAGAGGTGCTTAGCTACGATATTTCACATTTACATTCATCTTTTAATTAGAGAGAGAAGTGATGAGTCAGCAACTACCAGGGAATAGCAACTTATCATTCTTGCCTTCAGCTACTCTTCTGAGTACTTCTGGTGAGTTTATTTCTGGAAATCATATTCTTTAAGGAAGCAAACAAAGAGATAGCAAGAAGTTTAGTCATGTATTAAGCAGCTAAAGACTCCCCCTCTGGACAGATAGGGGTAGATGTAATACATAGGCATTGGATGCTGTGTATGACTGGAATCTATCACTTTCCCAATTCCCTAGCCAGCAATAACCACCTCTCTAGTCATTTATTGTAGCTCCATATATGAGAATAAGGGGATCAGGGGAGCTTACACTGAAGTTTACCTTGACCTCTATTTCTTTGCTTCTTTGCGTTAGCTTGTTACCTAATGCAATGTCCAATTTTTAAGATACCTTCAGGTGTCCCCGAGTTCAAAAGATTAGTGAGTTCAGCTGCTGCCTGCAAGGTTAGAAGTTCAAGTTCACTCAGGGATGACTCAGAAGAGAGGCTCGGTGATCTACTTCTGAAGACACAGCCCCTACACATCCTATGGGGCACAGGTCACCCTGCATCAGAGTCAACTTGACAGCAGCTGTGCTCTGGTTTCTGTTCTTTATTTTTAAGATCTTTTCTAGGACACATATTCCAAGTTCAAAGCAAAATCACCTCAACTAGGTCTAGAGTCTTTTATTGCTACAAAGTCTCATGGATATATTATCTTACTCACCATGAGGGGTAGAAAGAGCCATAGACCAGAACCTTGAGCCAGTCCCTTCCCTATACCTGGGTGACCTTGGGAACACTGTTTAACTTCTAAATGTCTATTTACATCTTTGTTAAGAGGGATAGTGCTGTCTATTCACAGGACTGTTAAGAGGGTAAAATGAAATAGAATTCAACAAATACTTATTGAACATCTCCTAAGTTGTTGCTGTTGTCAGATGCTGTTGAGCCACTTACCACTCATAGTAACCCTATAAAACAACAGTTATGAACCTTTCTCTGTCCTATCCTATCCTTACCATCTCTACCTGCTCAGGCCTCATATTAGTGGCACTGTGTCAGCTTATCTTGTTGAGGGTCTCCCTGTCTTTCATTGACCTTTACAATCATGCTGTCTTTTTTCAAGGCTTGGCCCTTTGTGAACATGCTCAAAGTATGTGATACAACGTTGTACCACGTTGCCTCTAAGGAACACCCTGGTTGCATTTCCTCTGTTATAGATGTGTTTGTTCTTTTGATAGACTGGTATATTCAATACCTTTTGCCAATACCAAACTTATTAATTCTTATTCCTCTCCTCCTCTCTCCCTCTTATAATCAATGTCCAAAGGCATCCATTTTTGTTGTTGTTGTTAAATGTCATCTACTCAAGAGAGTATGATTCATAGCGACCCTATGAACACAAGACCTGAACTCTGTTCTAGAACTAACATTGTTTTCCTCGTTCAGAGAGTTTCCAGAGACATGTTGTTTAGGAAGTGAACGGCACTTCTGCTTCCAAGCCTGTCTCATTCTGGGAGCTCCACAAAACACTGTCCACCAGGGCTAACTCTTCCGGCATTTGATACACTAGTGGCACAGTGTTCAGCATCGCAGTAATCCCAAGTTACCTCAGTACAGAAAATTGATAAACCAATGTTGTACGACTTAGAAGAATGTGTTAGTTATTCATAAGGGAGCTCTGGTGGCCCAGTGCTAAGAAGCTATGCTGCAATCACAAAGGCACATGGTTTGAATCCATAAGCTATTCTTTCAAAGAAGGATGGGCAATCTCCTCCCCTTGAATTTACTGCCTTTGAAAACCTGCTAGAGGGTCAGAATGGGTTGGCTCTGACTTGATGATACACAACAACAACAACAACAATTTATTCACTGCTTTGCCAAAGGTGGGTGATTCGACTCAGCAGCCCTCATGCCTGCCTTTACTTGTTTTTGGTGAGACATTCTTCTAGGTTGTATAACCCTGGTCTGTCCACTTGCTGTACAGAGGTAACTTGTGGTTTCTGTAATACTGAATATTGTGACACTGATATGTCAAATGTGAGAGTGGTTACCCATGGTGGACAATGTTTGGTGGAACTCCCCAATTAAAACAAGCTTGGAAGCAGGAGTGGCATCCATTTCTGTAATAGTTTGCCTCTGGAAACCCTATGAGCCTGGAGAAAGGATGAAAGTTATATAGGTGTCCAGGTCTTATGTTCATAGTGTCGCTATGAGTCACCTCTGACTCGATGACACTTAACAACAAACAACAACACAGCCCATAGTGAATTGCTGTGCTAACTCAAATGCAGTCCCTCAATGTAGGTTCAAATCCAGCAGTGGCTCCCTGAAAGCAAGACACAAAATCTCTTCCTCTGAAATTTACAGCCTTAAAAAACCAAAAAAGGGTCAGCTATTGCTGTCAGTTCTGACTCAGTGGCAATGAGTGTTGTTAGGTACTATCAAGTCAGAACATTTTGTACAACAAAATTAACCCTTGCCTGACCTTGGGACAGCCTCACAAGCTCTGTGTTTAAGTCTTTTATTGCACTTACATTAATCTATCTCATGGAACTTTTTCCTCTTTCACTGTCTGCTTTTGGAAGCAGGATGTCCTTCTCCTCATGAAGGTATGTCTAAAGTATGTGAGATAAAGTCTTATCCTTGCTTCCAAGGAACAGGAAATATTCAACATTCTGCTCACATCATTCTTAAGTGTCGCAACTTGAGCCTTGAATTTATTCTTCATTTCCTTCCATGTAAGAGATGCTGACTGAGTTTATCCCTTTTGATTTTCCAACTCCAGCTCTTTGCACACTTCATTATAATACTTAATTTTGTTTTCCTGTGCTGCCATTTGAATTCATCTGTTCAGGTCCTTAACATTTTGATTTCTTCCCTTTGCTTTGGCTTCTTGCCACTTTTGTGCGGTATCCAGAGTCCCTTCTGACATCCATTTTGATCTTTTCTTCTTCCTTCATCTTCGTAATAATCTGCTTTCTTCATGGATGATATTCTTGATATTCTCCCATAGCTCATCTGGATTTTTCTCATTTGTATTTATGACCTCAAACTTGTTCCTGAGATGGTCTTTAAATTCAGGAGGAAGAGACTCAAGGTCAAATTTTAGTTCATGTGAATTTGATTTTATTTTCTCTAGTTTCAGTTCGAACTTGTATATGAGTAGTTGATAATCTGATCACAGTCAGCACCAGGCCTAGTTTTCACAGCTGATACTGAGCTTCTCTAACAATTTTACCTACATATGTAATCAGTCTGACTCTTGTGTAGGCCAACAGGTGAAGTCTATGTGTATAATCATTGTTTGTGTTTCTTGTAAAAGGTATTTGCAATGAATAAATCATTGATTGGTCAGAGTTTTTTCATCTGTATCCAGCCTCAGCCTCATTTCTACTGCCAAGTCCATTTTCCCCAACTGCTAATTCTTATACCTTGCTCGCAACTTTTGCATTCCGGTCACCCTTTATTACTAATGTATCTTTATTGAATGTTCTATTGATATCTGATTGAAACAGTTGGTAGAAGTCATCTATTTCCTCTTCTATTACTCTGGTTGTTGGTGCATATATTTGAATGATAGTGGAATTAACAGGTCTTCCTTATATGTGTATGAATATTATCCTGTCACTCACAACACTATATTTCAAGAATCTAGAAATGGTTATTTTTTCTTTTTTTCACTATGAATGCAACCCCATATTTTTCTTACCTTTTTATTTTCAGCATATGATTGTCTGATTAGAAATGTCCTATGCCAAACCATTTTATTTCGCCAGTGCTTAGTATGTCTTTCTTCCTTAACGAGCTCCAATTTTCCTACATTAGTAATTCTCACATTGCATGTTCCAGACATTAGGGTCTGTTTCCAACTGTTCCTCTTTGTGATTCCCAAAACAAAGACTCAGCCTCAGGTGTCATATCTGCTGTTCTAATCTAAGTGTGCTTTGTTGCACAAAGGCTTGCTATTTCAGACGGAGATGACCAATCTTTCCCCCTAATCTCTCTTAATTTGGGTGTTCAGCTTTAGAGCAAATTTAACAGACAAGCATTTTGTCCAAAAGAGCTGATGAGAGTGTTCAAATAACAAATCAGGTGTTGGTCCCAGAAGCCCACCGCTTCAGTGTGTGTGTGTTGTGTTTCCACCCTCACCTGCCAACACTGAGCCCAATTCCCTCTTCTTTCCCCACCAGGTCTGAGACTCACAGTGATACTGTGTACAATAACTCCGAACCCTTTTCTATCCTGAGCCAATCTCACTGTCACCCACATGTCTACCCCCATTACCCGTTACTGTGTCAGTCCATATCATACGGGTTCTTCCTTTCTTGTGCCTTTCTAAGCATGATATCCTTCTTCAGGGACAGGTCCCTTCTGACCATATATGACCTACGTCTGTGAGAAAGAGCTTCAAAATCCTTGCCTCCAAGGAGCTGTCTGGTTTCAGCCTCTCGAGGATAAAGCTATTTGTTCTCCTGGCAGTCCATGATATACTCAATACTCCTCTTCAGCATCACAACTCAAAGGCATTAATTCATTTTTCTGTCACCTTTGGTCATTGTCCAGCTCTCTGATGCATAGCAAGTAATTGAAAAGACCATGGCATGAATCAGGTGCACTTCAGTCTCCAGACTGACATACTTGCTCTCCAGGATTCTGGAGAGGTCCCTGACAGCTGCTTTCCCAAGAATAATTGTCTTTTGATTTTTTGACTGGAACAAAGGAAGAGAGGCAGACCATTGATTAGATGGAAAGATAAAGTGACTGGGTGAAAAAGGTGAGTGTGTCAGAGACAGTGAAGACACAGCCTAGAGCAAGTTTCAGGGCTATTGTACATAGGGTCACTGTGAGTTGCAAGTGACTTGACAGCAAATAACAACAACAACAACAACAAAAATACAACAGTGCCAAGAATATTGATTATGGAGCAGAGTGAGCTGTAATTGTTAACAATCTCAATCTCTCCTTTATCTATCATGGTACTGCCAATTGGCACAATGGTGAGAATCTTTGTTTTCTTGATTTTGAGCTTCACCCTGCATTGAAGGCTTCTGTTGCAAACACTTCAGGTCCAGTGTCAGAAATCTGATGGACGTCTGCAATGACTTAAAATTGGCACAATGGCAGTGAGGTTGTTGTTGTTGTTATGTGCCGTCGAGTTGCCTGCGACTCATAGCGACCCTATGTACAACAGCCCTAAACTCTCCTCTGTCCTGTGCCAATCGCACAGTCTCAGAAACACCCATCCCGATTACCCCAGTCACTGAATCAACCCACCTCATTGAGGTCCTTCCCCTCCTGCGCTGTCCCTACACCCTACCAAGCATGATGTCCCTCTCCAAGGACCGGTCTCTCCTTACAACATGTCCAAAGTATGTTAGACAGAGGCTCAGAATCCTTGCCTCCAAGGAGCAGTCCGGTTTGACCCTTTCCAGGATGAATCTGTTTGTTTTCCTAGCAGTCCATGGTACCCTCAATACTCTTCTCCAGCACCACAGCTCAAAGGCATCAATTCTCCTTCTGTCCTCCCTAGTCTTTGTCCAACTCTCTGATGCATAACAAGTGATTGCAAAGACCACGGCCTGTATCAGACACACCTTAGTCTCCAGAGAGACTTGCTTGTTTTATTTTAGGTAGGTAGGATCAGGGAAAAAGGAACACTCAGAATGAGATGAATTAATATAGTGATAGCAGTGATCTTAACAGAGTGTGAGCACCTCAGAGATTGTGAGGATGACGTAGAGTTGAATACGATTTCTATCTGTTGTACCTAGGTTCACTATGAGTCACTAATGAACATTTAACAAACAACAAAGTCAGGGAAACCAGTTATTCTTTTAAATTAGGAATTAGTAGTTAGAACCGAGAAATAACTTGGAAGAAAGGTCTGGAAGCCTAATTCACAGAAAACAGCCAAGGATAATTTTATGGAGCACTATTGTACCCTGTAAATATGGTGTTACCGTGGATCAGCGTGGATTCACTGATCACTGTTCCGTGTGGAAAGCAGCTTTCAGACTGAGGTATGAATGACAAGAAGGAGCCAACTACATAACTTAGACCAGAAGAAAAGTGTAGAAAGTCTTGGAGTTTCCAATGTCTGATTGTTGAGCAAGTTCTATATGATCTTTAATGTCACTTCGAAATGATTAAGCCAACCCTTTGTTATTGTAGGGTGTCATCTAATTTGCTATGATTCATAGTAAACCCTGGTGTATACCCTTCCCAATTTGAAACCATGCAGTGTTTCCCTCCTCTGTTCTGACAACTGCCTCCTGGTCCACATATAGGTTTTACAAAAGCACAATTATGTGCTTTGGAATTCCCATTCTTCTCAGAGTTAGTGATAGTTTGTTGCGACCACACAGTCAAACATCTTTGCATAGTCAGTGAAATACAATAGACATTCCTCTGGTACTCCCTGCTTTTAGCCTTTCTAACATTAACTGCAATATCACAATTACCACAGGCTCTTCTAAACCCAGCCTGCACTTCTGGCAGTTCTCTGTTGGAACAGGTGTGCTGTTCCAGTTGTTTTTGGATAATCTTCAGCAGAATCTTGCTTGTGTGTGATCTTAATGATACTGTTTGACAATTTCTGCACTCTGTTGAATCACCTTTCTTTGGAATGGGAACAAATACAAATCTCTTCCAGTCAGTTGGACAGGTGGTTGTTCTCTAGATTTTTTTGACACAACTTGGTGAGCACATCTAGGTTAATATCTGTTTGTTGAAATACATCTAATTATATACCGTCAATTACTGGGGCCTTGTTTTTTGCCAATTCTTTCAGAGCAGCTTGAACTTCTTTCTTCATTACCACAGGCTCTTGTTCATACATTGTTTCATGAAATTCTTCTGTGTCTGCAATTTCCTTCAGTACAATGACTCTGTATTCTCTTTCCATCTTCTTTTAATACTTCCTGAATCATTTAATATTCTGCCCAAATCATCCTTAAGTATTACAACTCAAGGCTTGAATGTGTTCTTCATTTCCTTGAGCTTAAGAAATGCTGAGCAAGTTCAGTCCCTTTGATATTCTGACTCCAGGTCTTTGCACATTTCATTATAACTTTTTAATCTATATACAGACCAGATTATCTGGGAGGCTAGACTCTATGAGGAGAAATATGCCATCAGGATTGGAGGAAGACTAATCAACAATCTGCTTTATGCAGATGACACAACACTGCCTGCTGAAACTGAGGAGGACCTGAAGTGCTTGCTGCAGAAGGTCAAGCAAGCACTGCAGCCTTTAATATGGATTGAAGCTCAACATCAAGAAAACAGAGATTCTCACCACCGGGACAATGGGCAGCATCATGATAGATGGTAAAGAGATTGAGATTGTTAACAGCTTTAGCTTGCTTGGCTCCACAATCAACACTCTTGGCACCAGCAGCCAGGAAATTAAAAGACTTACTGCTTTGGGAAAATCTGCTGTCAGAGACCTCTCCAAAATACTTAAGAGCAATGATGTAATTCTGGAGAACAAGGTGCACCCAATATAGGCCATGGCCTTTCCATTCACTTGCTATGCATCAGAAAGCTGGACAATGACTAGAGATGAGAAAAGAAGTGAAACCTTTGAGCTGTGATGCTGGAGAAGAGTATTGATTATACCATGGGCCACTAGGAAAACAAACAAGTTCAGCCCGGAGAGGATAAGACTGGACTGTTCCTTGGAGGCAAGGATTCTGAACCTTTGTCTGACATACTTTGGACATGTTGCAAGAAGAGACCAGTCTTTGGAGAGGGACTTTGTGCTTTAGAGGGTGGAGGGACAGCGCAGGAAAGGAAGACCCTCGATGAAATGAATTGATTCAGTGACTGGGATAATGGGAGTAGCTGTGTTGGAGACAGTGAGATTGGCACAGGACACAGAAGGGTTTAGGACTGTTGAACAAAGGGTCACTATGACTTGCAGGTGACTCAATGGGTCATAACAACAACAGCTATAGCATAGCAAACCTATGAATAACATACCTGAGTCTTATCCTGTGCCATCCTTACCATCTCTGATACACTTGAGCCCATTGCTGCAGTCAGTGTATCAACCTATCTCAAGTCTAAAGGGAAAATGGGAGGGGGACAGGGAGATGGAGTATGGTGATGAGGAGAATCACTGGAAGGACAGATTTTAGTGGGTGGAGGTAGGGAGTGAAGGAATTAAGAAAGATCAAAGGGGCACCTGAAAGAATGGGGCAATAGTGGACATAGATCACTGGAGACTGATTTTAGAAAACACAGTGAATAGGAATGATTGTATGAAACAGTGTGAATGATGTGAATGAAGGAATATGGGAAACACAGTGCACATGAGTGAAACACGATGTATGAGTTTTGTATGCAAACCACTATAAAATTTAAAAAGAAATCTCAATCATCTCTTGAAATGATTGAGCCAATCCCTACTCATAACCAAATCATCATCATAATCACTTTCACTTGCTGTATATGCAGCTTCTAAATCATTTTTAAAGCCTTCTAGCCTTTACTTGCACTGAAAAACCCCAAGGCTGATGAGGCAGTGACTCACAGTACACTCAGCTTCCTGAGACTGGCAATATGTCCTTGAGGAATTTGTCCATTTTTCTCCCACAAAGTGGCTGGTAGTATCGAACTGCTGAACTTTTCTTCAGCAGCCTAGGACACTAAGGCTCCTTACTTTCTGGCTATGGAGAAAGGATAAATAAGAACTCCCAGTACCTGGTCCCATTCAGTGACAAATGTTTTAAAAACACATTAGGCGTTGATCTTGTTTGTAACATGGAGGATGGCTGCATCTCTGGGATTTTGAACACAAGTACAAATTCTCTCAGCAGGAACACGATGAGGTTGATGTGGTTTAGATCTCCTGATTCATTAATATAGTCCAGAGGGAGTTGCACTGCTAATTCACTGAAATCAAACCAGTGTAATAGCTATGTACACAGAGAACAGAGGAGGTGAGAGTGAAAGCAAGAAACCAGTCATGAAGGGCTTGAAAAGTTAAGTAAGAAAATTTAGACAGAGGACAGCCTACCTGTGTTTGCCCTAAGATGTTCTTGAGTGATGAACTTGTGACAATGGGGTGAAAGAAGGTTTGGGCAAGGTTGCTTTTCTCCTAACCCTGAAGAATGGATGAGGGAAGATTCTAGCAATCATTCCCCTGGCGGTTTCCATGGTGGAGTGTGCCTGCCTGCGTCAAATAGGAACCCTGGGGGGACAGACAGGCCTTCTTAGGAGTCTTCAGAAGAGACGCAATCAGTGGCTGAAATGAGAAAATGACTAGAGACAGCCATTAGGTTCACAAAAGAAAGCTTAAAATAGATGCAGCGAGGGAGATGCAAATCCAGTTCTGAGCAGGTCTCCCTGTGTCCTGAAGCCACAAAGATTCCTCTGGGAAGGAACTCAGGAGGAAAAGGGAACCAGAGCAGATGGCTTGAGAAGCATCAGTTGAACACTTCTGATCCTTCTCTGGAGGGGAAAAAGATCCCTAACTAACAAACCCATTTGCCTTACATTATTAATACTACCAATTCCAAAGTGGGTTGCTAATAAATCTTTCTGAGATGAAAAGAAAAGAACTGTGGTCCTTCCCCCCCCCCCCTTTTTTTCTTTCTTATTTACGAAACTGCCTCCAACTGCCCCCAGATCTGTCCTGGGATTTCAAGGAAGGCTAATGTTCCAGATGAGAAGTAATTACAGCTCTCGGTTTCCAACTGCCCAAGTGACAACTCAGATGGTTAATTGGCTTTGCTCTCGCGGTCTGTTTCACCGAGGATTTTGTACATCATTCTCTCACGTCTTGGAGAATTTTCACAGTCCAGCAAGTTCTCCAGCATTAAGTTATCTCTAGGGGCGGGTCCACCATCAGGCAACAATTGATTTCCAAGCCTCCACAGCTACCTCAGCTGGTTGTCTGTGGAGTTAAAGAGGGCTTGCTGTTCATTAGCATCTGTGACATTTTCATTAGCATTAATGAGGCCCATCTGAAAAACCCAGATTCAGAGTGGAAAGAATCTGTACCTTAGGAAGTGCTAGGGCAAATTTTGATCAACTTATTTGATTGCTAGTTATTGCCCAGGCAAGTGCTGCTGGCCGATTCTTTCTCATTGCTCTGTGTTCAGGGCCAAGCTGTAACGAACCCATGGGTGGGTTTGTGAGCCTGGAAATTGCAGGGAGGAGATTGCCCATCTTTTTCTCGTGGAGCCAATGTGCATTTGAACCAATAGAGATGCAAAGCCTTTGGGTTAGCAGCACAACTCGTGGGCTACACCACCAGAGCACTCTCATTGGTATCTAAGTCACCAACATACCCCAAGATAAATCAAGTATGACCTTGTAAGATAGAATTCCTTAAAGAAGGAAATCACAAATAACAAAAGGAAAAACAGAACAAGTGTGAGATTGCAACCTGTCACAGAGAAAAGCTTTGGAGACCCAGAGAAACAAGACAATCCAATCAAATGCCAGCTGTCATGGGTTTCACTGCGGTATTCTTTGAAAAGAAGATTCTCTAAGAGATTAAGAACTAATAGAGATTTTATAATGGGAAATTTAAAAAACACAAAATAATAGGAATTTTTACAACGAGCCTCTCTATACTCATCTTCCAATCACAGCAGTTACATCATTTGTTTTATCTATTCCCACATCCCACTTTTCAGCTTGGTGACTTTCAGGCATCTTGTCTCCTCCTTTCATTTCCCAGGATACATCTCTAATCAATAAACATTTCCACCGTGCAATCACCTTGCTGTTGGTGCAGGCTAGGTTCTCCGGAAAGTATACTAGGATTAAAAAAAAAAAATCACATGAAGAGTAGTTTTTGAGAATACTTGCAGGACTAATACCTATAGAAGGAAGGAAAGAGAAGAAAGGAACTAAAGCTAATAAGCAGAGCCACAAAGCTGTGTGCTTGTTGTTAATGTGCCACTGAGTACAACTCACAGTGCCTCGATAAACAGCAGATCTGATCCTGTCCTATTTTTGTGCCATCCTCATCTCTGACATGTTCACACTGATTGCAGAAGTCACTGTGTCAATCCACCTATTTGAGGGTCTTTCTCACTTTTGCTGACTCTTCACCTGTCAAAGTATGATGTTCCTCTCCCAAGGTTAGCACAGCCTAACAACAGGCCCAAAATATGTGAGACAAAGCTTTATCTTCTTTGCCTTCAATGAGTACTCTGGCTGCACTCTTTCTAAGATCTATTTGTCCTTTTGACAATCCATGGGGTATTCCAGCACCCTTCTTCAATGCCATAGCTCAAAGGCATTCCAAGTTGTCCAGAAACAAGGGGAAAATTCTGGGCCATTATAGTCATTGTTGTCATGGATTGAATTGTGTCCTCCCCAAATACAGGTATGTAATGATGGACAATGAAATGAAAGACCAAAGAATAATGTCTTTGTATTGTGGTGTTGCAGAACGACATGGCCTGCCA
The DNA here is from genome assembly GCF_000299155.1 of Elephantulus edwardii. Taxonomy (NCBI): domain Eukaryota; kingdom Metazoa; phylum Chordata; class Mammalia; order Macroscelidea; family Macroscelididae; genus Elephantulus; species Elephantulus edwardii. Next base: position 941,214 of record NW_006399785.1, read on the forward strand.
AAAGAATTCACAAGTCAGATAGATTCGGAAGAAGTGCAACCAAGGTGCTCCTTCGAGTTATGGAGGGTGAAACTTGGCCTCACATATTTGTTCAGTTGTTGGGCGGGGTTAGTTGTTGGAAGAAATGATTAGGGAGTCACCAAAAGAGAGCAAGACTGTCAAAGAGATGTTCTGACCACATGGTGGAGATCAGGAGGATGGTGGTGGATATGACAAGCTTTCAATCTCTTTGTGGAGTTCACGGAGTCACTATGCTTCATAGTCGACTGGATGTCTCCTAACTACAATACAATAGAGTTTGTAGAACACGTGTAGATCATTGTAGTTTTGTAATGGCCTCTCCCCCACGATCTGATAAACCAAACAGTTATAAAAAAGATCGAGGGTGGAATATAATACTTCTTAATCCCCATTGCAGCCCTGACCAGATGCAAGAAGAGTTTCCCAGAGGCGGGACCTAGAATATGTTTACTTTCATGAGAGATAAAAAGAGTGAGAATTTAAGCAAATCAGGGAACTTCAGTATCACCAAGAAGCAAGAAAGACCCACCAAGGGTGGAGTGTGTCCTTTTGGACTCACATGTCAGTACTAGGAAACTCCTTGTCATCTGGGAAGTCCAAGGTTCCTCGGGATCTATCTTCAAGGAATACAACGCCTGCAGACGCTGAAGGACACAGGGACCTTCAGGTAGACTGACAGAGAACACGTTGTTATGTTGGCACTAACTCATAGCTGAGCTTCCAGGGGATTTTCAGAGGCCATCAGTCACAGGGAAAGAGATTGCCCATCTTTCTCCTTTGGTGCAGCTGGTGGATTTGAATTACCTGCTTTTCAGTTGGCAACACAACTCTTTATCCACGAGGCCATCACAATTCCTTTCCTTTAGAAAAGGTACACTGAATATGGACTCCTACCCTTCTAAATGATAAAAAATGAAATCTCTGTTTGCCAAGGCACCCACTTGTATG
>NW_006399785.1:943647-944683 GCF_000299155.1 Elephantulus edwardii
AACAGCACTTAACAACAACAACATTCCTTCTTCACTGTTTCCTATTTTAGCATTACTGTAACCAATTATCATTAACACATCTTAACTGCATTTTTCAGTCAACTTCAGACTGCAAAATTTGGTAAGATTTCTTAATTTCTTTCTCTTTGGCTCTAGATGTAGGAGTGTATATTTGAGTAATAGTCATGATGGCATGATGAAGTGAAGATTATTTCTACCACCTGTCTTCCTCTAATCACAAATGGCTTCATGTAATTATAGCTGCCTTAAAAAAGAATCATAGTATCAAGCAATACTTACTCTTGCTGTAATTCCATTTCAAATATTCCATTTTTTTTCCAAATGTAAGCCAGTCTTGTCCTTAGCTATTCTCCAACACCGTAAGATAAAAACAGCCACTTCTCTTATTTATTCAAGTCTAGGTGGCATTACTTTTCAGCGTACGTCCAAAATAAAAGTAAAAACAAAATTATAAACATCTGATGTGGTCAAACAAATCTGAAAATGCTGCAGGATAAAGAACCCTTTTGGAGTTTCCTAATATCCTTTGTTCTTATTGTTAGGTGTCACTGAGTTGTCTCCAACTCATAGCAACTCTACATACAATAACATCAAATCCTGCTTGATCCTGTACCATCTTCACAACCTCTTCTGTCCTTATGACCATTGCTGCAGTCCCTGTCAACAATGGTTGCTATTTTTAGGTACTGTCAAGTAAGTTCTGATCCACAGTGACCCTATGTTGAGCAGAATGAAATGCTGCCTGGTCTCGTGCATTCTAAAAACCGTTGCTGTCTTTGAGCCCCTTGTGGCTGTCACTATGTTGATTCATCTCTGAGGATCTTCCTCAGTTTTTTATAACCTTCTTCCTTACCAAACATGATACTTTTCTCCACAGATCATCCAAACTATGTGAGATGAATCTTGTTATTGTTATTGCAAAAGCTTATCCTAACTGTACTACTTTGAAGCCAGATTTGTTTATTCTTCTGGCAGTCCACTCAGGATAGCCTGGCAGGGTATTCAATATTCTCCA
>NW_006399785.1:946148-953605 GCF_000299155.1 Elephantulus edwardii
GTACCTTTGTGTAGGCAGCAGAGTTATTTACGCAGAGGTGACCAAAGCTCCCTGAAGTTGGGTACTGTTGTTGTTATGTGTAGTCAAGTAACATCATGACCCATAGCAATCCAATGAACCATGTCTCTGAACCACACCCTATGCTGAGCAAAACTCACTGTCTCTGACACACTCACTGCCACAGTCACTGTGTCAATTCACCTCATCCAGGGCGTTCCTCTCCTGCACTGACCTTCTACCCTTCCAAGTGTGATGTCATTTTCCAAGGACTGACACCTCCTGGCAACACACTCAAAATCTGTGACAATGAGTTTCAAAATCCTTGCCTCCAAGGAGTTACCTGGTTTCACCCTCTCCAGGACAGATCCATTTTATATGTTCAATATTATTCTGCAGCACCACAGCTCAAAGGCATTGATTATTCTTCTGTCACCCTTAGTCCATATCTCAGATGCATAGCAGCGATTGAGAAAACCACAGCCTGAATCAGGTGCATCTTGGTCTTTAGACTGACACTGTTGCTTTTTAGCATTCCAGAGAGGTCCTTGACAGCAGATTTTTACCAATGCAACTTATATTTTTATTTCCTGATAACTTGTTTCAAGGGTGTTAACTGTGGATCTGAGCAAGGTGAAAATTGTTAACAATTTCATTCTTTTCATCTATCATGATGTTGACTGCTGATGAGTACTTTTGTTTTCTTGATGTGAGATGCAATCCATATTGAAGAGCATAGTCATTGACCTTCTTCAGCAAGCGCTTCAAGTTCTCCTCAGTTTCAGTGTGCCAAAATTGTGACGTCTGCATAACACAGGTTGTTTATAAGTCTTTGTCAATCCTGATGCCATATTCCTTCTCATAAAGTCTAGCCTTTGAATGATTTGTTCAGCATATAGGCTTAAAAAGTGTAAAGAAAGAATAAACTCTGACACACTCCTTTCTTGATTTTGAACCATGTAGTGTTACCTTGATCTATTCAGACAATAGCATTCTGGTCTAGGTATAGGTGGTTTCACATTAAGCACAAAAGAAGTATTCTGAGATTCCCATTCTTCTCACTATTAGCCACAATATATTATGATCCACACAATCAACAGCCTTTACACAGTCAACAAAACACGAATAGACATTCTTCTGGTACTCTCTCGTTTCAACCAAAATCCATCTGACATCAACAATGGTAACTCTACTGTCATGGCCCATTCTAAACTCAGTTTAGAAGTGCTTGCTACAGAAGGTCAAGGACTGCAGCCTTCAATATGGATCGAGGCTTAATATCAAGAAGACAAAAATTCTGACCACTGGGTTAATTGGAAGCATCAAGATGAATGGTGAAGAGATTGAGAGTGTTCACCGCTTTAGTTTGTTTGGCTCCATAGTCAACACTCTGGCAGCAGCAGCCAGGAAGTTAAAAGACTTATCACTATTGGAAATTCTCCTGTTAGGGACTTTTCCAAAGTACTGAAGAGCAATAGTGTCACTCTGCAGAGTAAGGTGTGCCTGATACAGGCCATGGTCGTTGCAACCACTTGCTATGCATCAGAGAGTTGGACAATGACCTAAACCCTGCTCTATCCTGTGCCAATCGCATCATCTCCAACACACCCACCCTGATTACCCCAGTCACTGAATCAATCTACCTCATAAAGGGTCTTCCCCCTCCTGTGCTGTCCCTTCAGCCTCCCAAGCATGATGTCCGTCTTCAAGGACTGGCCCCTCCTTACAACATATCCAAAGTATGTCAGACGAAGCCCCAGAATCCTTGCCTCAATAGTCTTCTCCAGCACCACAGCTCATCTCTAGTCATTGTCCAACTCTCTGATGAATAACAAGTGATTGTAAAGACTATGGCCTGTATCAGACACACCTTAGTCTCCAAAGTGACACCATTGCTCTTCAGTACTTTGGACAGGTCTCTAAAAGCAGACTTTCCCAGTCTTTAATGTAGCATCTTTATTACACTTCTCTACTTTTGAAGACTCCTGACAACAGCCTTTCTAAGTACAATACATTTTTTTTTAATTTTGTAATTGCTGTGCTGATGGTGTTGAGTGTGGATCTAAGGAAGATGAAATAATTGACAACTTCAATCTTTTGTCCATTTATCATGCTATTACTGATTGGCCCAGTGATGAGGATCTTTGTTTTCTTGCTACTGAGATGTAATCCATATTGAAGGCTGTAGACTTTGATCTTCACAAGTCTTTCAAGTTCTTCTCACTTTCAGCTACCAAGACTGTCTTATCTGCGTAACACAGGTTTCTGATGAGTTCCTCTGATCCTGATACCACATTCTTCATCATAAACTCAAGCTTCTCAAATGGTTTGTTTAGTATACATATTGGACACATATGGAGAAAGGATACAGCCCTCATGCATGCCTTTTCTAATTTCAAACTATACATTATTCCCTTGCTCTATTTAGACAACAGCTTCTTGATTTAAGCATAGATTTTGTATAAGCACAATAAAGTGTTATGGAATTCCCATTCTCCTCAATGTTAACCCGTAGTTTGTTATGATCCACACAGTCAAATACTTTTGTATATTCAATCCAACATAAACAGACATTTCTGATATTCTACTCTCTCAATCAAGATCCATCTCAGATCAGCAATCATATTCCTGGTGCTGTGGCCTCTTCTTCACCCAGTTTGACCTTTTGGCAGTTCTCTATTAAGTGCACTATGGTAGTCCAAAACCAGTTTATGAGATTGGTTGTGTTGGTGTTGCTAACTTCTTGCATCTTGAAGAGAGAGGCAAGTACGAAACGCTCTGGGTGCTTGTGGCTTTCTTTTTGCCACAAGTGGGTGTCGGCAAAGCGGACTTGCCAGATGAACTGGGGGTCTCTGGCCCAGAGTTCACCAGTGTTTGAGCATGCCAGAATGGTAAAATACTGAGATGTGAATAAAATACTAGAAGTTATACTACCAAGCCAAAGGTGGGTGACTTTTAATCCGTGGCCCTCAGGTCTGTTTTTCATTGTTTGTGGTCAAACATCCTTCTAGGTTGTGTAACCTTGATGTGTCCACTTGCCATACAGAGGTCACTCGTGGTTGCTGTGAAACTGAACACTGTGACACTGATGTGTCAAATACGTTAGTGGTTACCCATAGTGAACAGTGTTTGGTGGAGCTCCCCGATTAAAAGAAGCTTGGAAGCAGCAGTGGCATCTACTTCCAAAATAGTTTGCCTCCAGAAACTCTATGAACCCGGAGAAAGAATGAAAGTCACACATGTGTTGAGGACTTTCTTTTATAGGGTCACTATGAGTTGCCTACACTTAACAACAACAACAACAACAACAACAACAGTAAAAATAACACTTTGGAGTCTTGAGGAACTTATTCAAGATCATACACCTGGTAAGTGATGGGGGGATGCCTTTAACCACTCTTTTTGTAATTTCACTGTTTGAGACATCACAAAAAGCAAGCCTTTGGGATTTTAGCTCTTTTGGGCTAATGCATAGGGAGTTGCCTTGTAACGCAAAGAAAGGTGATTAGAATCCATTAGCTTTCCATGGAAAAAAGACAGACAATCTCCTGCCTTGGAACTTAGAGTCTCTGATAACCCACTGGAAGGTCAGCTATGAATTAGTTCTGGCTCAAGGTCAGTGAGGGAGGGAGTAGAAGAGGGAGGGAGTAGGATATAGTCACTAGGGAATTGAACAAGTAATCCAAAGGCGATTCCTCTGGCAGGTTGACTCCATTAGAAAGAGACTGGCAATCTCCTCCTGTGCCAATGTGCCATTTTCAAAGTCCTGCTGGAGGGTCAGCTATGAATGATTGTTTACTTGACGTCAATGAGAGTTCTATTTTTACTAAGCTGTAGTAATCTCAATATATTCACCAGGACTCTTGGCTCTAGTTTGGTTCAACAAACAAGAGGAGTTTAAATCTTAAACCTGCCTCTCTAAATCTGTTTCTGTTGGTCAGCCCTCATTTCTCTTTGAAGGTATTATAAAAATCTGACCCAGAAAATTTGCAAGAAATAACTTCACCTAATTTTCCCCCTATAATTCATATTCACAGAGGGGAGGGGGTAGAAAAAGCATATTTCCTTTCTGATTCACCAAATTTAGTCCCTAAACTAATCATTATGGACAGAAGAATAAATAATCCATTAATTAGGCTAAGGCGATGTTCTCTTAAACCTTGACTTCAGCTGGATTAAGCGTAGGGTAAATCCCATGAAAAGGGAGAGAAATGGTTTGTAAAAGAAAGTTGTCAGAAAGAAAATATTTTTCAACAACCAGTCTAAGTAAGTCATTCCTTTTTAAACAAAAGTTTGTTCAGCTGTAAGATCAGAAAATAATTTGCCTTTTAAATTGTTGTAAGAGACAAATAATATACTAGAAAGAAACTTCTCTGGAAACTTTCTACATCTGTAGAGACGTTAGTCCTTACTTAGAACTCTAAAAACCAGCTATTTGTCGAGCAAGCCTTGCTTTGGCATATGATATATTAAGGCAAATCTTCCACACACAGAGATAAAGAAAAGATATCTATTAGCATCAGCGCATATATGTTCTAAATTCCTCAGCCCAAAGAGACGCAAAAATTAGAGCATTAAAAAATCTGGGATATAGTTATTTATGTCTCATGTCTGGTGAACTCTCTGCCAGTTGTACAGCTTAATTTTAGGTTTACCTTAAAATGTCTTTCTAAAAGGTAAAAGCTGGATAACAAGCTTGTGGATAAAAATAAACAGTTTATACAAAGAGAAAATACAAAGCCAGAATACAAAGCTTAAAATGATGGAGGAGCAAAATAAACCTCAGTCAGAGTCTAAGCATTTGAGGGAAGTTAGAACTTTGTCCTAAGGTCACACACCAAGGCAAGGTAAAAATGGTGTGAAAATGTGCCCATTTTTCTACTGGATTATTTAACTTTATCTTATTGTGGTGTTCAAGTATTTTATAAATTCTGGATGTAAGTCCCTTATCTGACATGTCATTACCAAATATTTTTTCCCAGTCTGTGGCTTCCCTTTTTGCTCTATTGGAGAAGTTTTTGGATGTGCATAGGAATTTGATTCTTAGAAGGTCCCATTCATCTATTTTAACTTCTCCCAGTTGTAGATTTTCCAGGATACTTGGAAGACTTTTTATGTTGTGGATTAGGACCACTAAAGTTCTTCCAAGCTTTCCTTGAATGAAGTTTATAGTCCTTGGTTTTAGTCCTAAGTCCATGATTCACCTTGAGCTGGTTTTTGTATATGGAGTGAGGTGTGGATCTTGTTTTAGTCTTCCGCATACAGCTTTCCAATTTTGCCAGCACCATTTGTTTAAAAGGCTGTCATTTACCCACTTAACTGATTTCATCTCCTTGTCAAAAATCAGTTGACCATAGGTAGATGGAATGATTTCTGGATTCTCAATTCTATTCCATTGATCTATGTGTCTGTCATTGTACCGGTGCCATGCTCTCTTAACCACCACGGCAGTGTAGTAGGATTTGAAATCAGGGAGAGAGATGCCTCCTACATTTTTTCTAGTTTTAAGGAGTGCTTTGCTTATTCGGGGCTTCTTTTCATTCCAAATGAAACTAGAGATTACCTTTTCCATCTCCTTGAAGAATGGGATTGGTATTTGTATTGGGATTGCATTGAATGTGTAAATTGCTTTTGGTAGTATTGCCATTTTCACAATATTGAGTCTTCCTATCCATGAGCAAGGGATATTCTTCCACTTCTCCAGATCACCAAAGAAGACATTCAGATAGCCAACAAGCACATGAAGAAATGTTCAAAGTCCCTAGCTCTAAGAGAGATGCAAATCAAAACAACTATGAGATATCATCTCACCCCAGTAAGATAGCAAAATATAACAGAACAGCAAGCAACAAATGCTGGAGAGGATGTGGAGAAACTGGAACTCTTATTCACTGTTGGTGGGAATGTTAAGATGGTGCAACCATTGTGGAAGGCGGTGTGGCGCTTTCTCAAAAAATTGCAAATAGAGATACCATTTGACCCAGCAATCCCATTACTGGGAATATACCCCAGAGAGACCATGTCTGCCATCCAAGCAGATATATGCACACCCATGTTTATTGCAGCTTTGTTTACAATAGCAAAGAGTGGGAAGCAGCCTAAGGGCCCATCAACAAACGAATGGACAGAGAAGCTGTGGTATATCCACACAATGGAATACTATGCAGCATTGAAAAACAAGGAACTCATGCAATATTATTCAAAGTGGGTGACCCTGGAGGACATTATGCTGAGTGAAATATCTCAGTCACAAAGGGACAAATACTGCATGGTGCCACTGTTGTAGAATGGGTCTGACATTAGGGTGGGGTTATGACAGAAAAAACTGGATAAATTATGTATATTGTATTGAAACAGATGAGGGAAAGCACAGATTAGAAGTGATATATGATTGAGTATTATGGTTAGCACAGGAATCCAGAATTAAGGTTGCATAGAGAAGTGTATTCGGGGTGGGGATTGGGGGGAAGGGACGTGGGAATTGTATACTAATGAAGGAATTTTTTTCTTTCTTTTTCCTTTTTTTTTTCTCTCTTCATAGGTGGAAGCGAGCTAGTGGGGAGGGGTGGGCAGGGAGAAAATTGTGGCAGTGGATGAATGGAAATCCAAAACCTCTGTAAAAAAAAAATAAAATAAAAAAATTTAAAAAAAATTTTAAAAAGGTGTGAAAATGATGCTTTAGGCCAATGGACATTCTGTTCTAACTTCACCAGGGAGGTGAGATCATTATTACCATCCTAGCACAAGGAAAAAATGCTGTGAGATGGAGTTCAGACTTTCCTTTCTACCCTTTATAAATTATAAATTCTGATACCACATTTGCCTTGCACAGAATTCTCTTCTTTCCTGTTCCGTTAAATAATTTGTTTCAATGGCCGTGCAGAACTCAGACCACACTCACCCGTATGTGGTTTATTCAGGAAATAGCAAGATGTAATACAGAATCCAGAATGACTCTGAACAGAATTTTGTAGATCTACTTGGCCATACTAAGTTATCGACTGTAGGTGAGATTGTCGAGGGAATGATTTCCAAAATAGGTCCAGTGGCCTCTTCAAGTAAGGCCTAGAAAGTTCGGACTAGGTTATACAAGAGAGGCACCAACACCAGTTCAGAGCAAGAGAAAGAAACTGAGATTCATTAGACGTCCATAACAGACTGATACCATCTTTACCTTATAAAAGGATTTATATATCCTTTGCCAGTGGAGAGGGAGGTGTACATATCTGGTGGTCCATCCATTCTAATAGACCTATGGTGATTGACTTCTCTGGCCATCTTGCTTGTCTTTGCTTTGAGAGTCTGTTTTCCATGTTATATTGCCACAGTCATACATCTTTGTTAAGTAGAGTTTCTGACTGATCTGCTTGATAGTTTTAGTGTTTCCTTTGCCCTTTCTTATCAAAGTCACATATTCCTTCTCTCTCTCTCTCTCTCTCTCTCTCTCTCTCTCTCTCTCT
>NW_006399785.1:953814-955018 GCF_000299155.1 Elephantulus edwardii
AATATGCATTTTAATCATCTATTTATGTCTGTTTTATAAGACTGTAAAAAACTTAGTGTTGTATTTATTGCCTAAATCCATCTCATTAAAGATCTTTCTAATTTTTTTCTGACATGAGATCCTTCTCCAGGCACAGGCCCGATCTAATAACATGCACAGAGTATGTGAGATATCCTTGCTTCTTAAATTTTTTTTTTTAAAAATCTTAATATTTTTTGTGTGTGTACCGTCAAATTGGATCTGACTAGTACAGGAGGAAATTGCCCCTCCTGTTGCAGCAGAGCATCTGGTGGATTCGAACAGTGTACCTCTAGGGATTGCAGTGCAGCCTCTTGCCACTAGGCCACCAGAGGTCCTCTAGAGATAACCTTGCTTCTAAGAGCACTCTATTTGTCCTCCTTTCAAATCAGATATATTCTTTTAGGTAATCTGTGATGTAGTCAATATTCTTCATGCACACCACAATCAAAACTCATCAATTCTCCTTAGCTTTTCTGTATTTATTATTCATGCATCAAAAGCAATTGAAAAAAAGAAAATATCCTGACTGCATGTATGCAAATATTTCATTGGACCACTGTTATAAAACTAGGATGGATAAAGGGGAGGGAAGAGCAGGGAAAGGATGGATAGAGAGTGAACTGGAAAGGGAGAAGGGAGGGCCTATCTGAAGAAAATAGATGATTAGACATTGTGTATATGGCAACTGATAATCTGAAACAAGACATGTATTACAAAGTGAAATGGGGAGAGGGAGAGAGGAAAATGTGTATCCATGAATGAATGAAAGCTCACCCTTTGTGTAAACTTTTACTACAATCAAAACTAAAAAAAAGTATCTATCTCTCTACCTATTTCAAATATATATATATATATATATATATATATATTTGTTGTTGTTGTTTTTATGAGCCATAAAGTCGCTTGTGACTCTATATGCTCTTCTATCCTGTGCTAACCTAGCCATCTCAAATGCACTTATACCCACCTCTCCAGTCACAGAATCGAGCCATCTCATCAAAGGTCTTCCTCTCCTTCGCCGCCCCTCCACTCTGCCAAACATGATGTCCCTCTCCAAGGACTAGTCCCTCCTTGCAACATGCCCAAAAGTATGTCAGACAAAGCTTCAGAATCCTTGACTCCAAGGAACATTCTGGCTCCACCCTCTCCAGGACAAACCTGTTTGTTCTCCTAGCAGTCCATG
>NW_006399785.1:955513-956858 GCF_000299155.1 Elephantulus edwardii
ATGCCACATTCCTCTTCGTATAGCCCAGTGTCTTGGATAATCTGTTCTGCATACAGATTGAAAAGGTATGGAGACAGAATACATCCCTGACGAACCCCCTTCTTGATTTTGAACCATGTAGTGTCTCCTTGCTCTGTTCTGACAACTGCCTCATGGTCCGAGTATAATTTTCACATTAGCACAATCAAATGTATAGATATATAGATATAGATATAATCTCAAACAACAACTATGTATGACTTGGGTCAGGCACAGTTAAGTGTTTAAAGTTACCTCCTTGCTTGTTGGCACTTTAAAGAGATCATTGTTAACAGGTTTTGACCAAGTGATATGTCATTTGATTTCTTCGACTTCTATGGGTGTTTCTGGTGGATCTGATTAAAATTAAAAATAAAATCATTGACAGCTTCAGTATTTTGAAGTGAACAGCTTGACCAAGGACAATATTTTCTCCATTTGTAATGACGTTTTCTATTGGTCCAATTGTAAGGATTTGTGTTTTCTTTATGTTCAGGCATAGTCTATACTGGAAGCTGTAGTCTTTCATTTCCTCAGTAAGTACTTTCAGTCATTTATTTATACTTTTAGTAAGCAAGGCTGTATAACGTATGTGGTTAACAGTAAGAGTCTATTTGGAGGGGATTGTTTGGTTGGTAGGTTTTTCATTTCTTAGTGTTACTGTAACAGAAATATCATAGCCTTAAGAAATAGAGATTTATTTTTGCAAGTTTAGAAGACTGGATTCTTGGCACTGCTCTCCTGAAAAAGGTTTTCTCTGTAGGCTCTGAGAGAAGATAATTGTATTTTTGAGCTTCTGTTTTTTGGAAGTATAAACATGGCATCTATCTTCCCCCATTTGTACTTGCTTCTCTCCCTGTTTATTCTGTTCTTTTTATATCTTAAATGTCACTAGATTTAAGACATATTGAAGTTGATAAGGCCTTATTAACACATTAAAGAAAGCATAATTTTCAAATAGAATTAAATTTACAGGTAAGTTTCATGCATTTATTTTGAGAGTCCAGAGTTCAATCCACAACAGTTTATATCTTTAATATACAACACTACCACCACAAGTTTCATACATTTATTTTGAGAGTCCTGAATTCAAGCTGCAACAGATTATATCTTTTTATAGTAATAGATAAATTCACACAAATCATTTACGTAATATAGAGTTCACTGTTTCAAAATAATTTTCTGCAGCAATTATTGTTGTTTCCGTGTAAGGTCAGGTCAGATGCCTCTCTTTCCCTGTGGAGAATCTGGTGGATTCGAACCATGTGCCTTTGACTTGGCAGTGCAATTCCTTACCACTATAGCACCATGTTGTTGTTTTTGTTAC
>NW_006399785.1:957623-966485 GCF_000299155.1 Elephantulus edwardii
CCATCCTGAGATGCTGCCAGTTGGCCCAGTGGTGAGAATCTTTGTCTTCTTGACATTGAGCCTCAATCCATACTGGAGGCTGCAGTCCTTGACCCTCTGCAGCAAGCGCTTCATAGCATAACATAAATTCAAGAATAATGAAAGATTAGTCTATTTCTTGAAAATGGACCGTTTACATCACATCTGAAAGCAGAGAATATCAAAAGACACTTCACTATATTTTATCACCTATGTGAAAGCATTCAATTGAGCATAACAATGCTGCTCATATGAATTATGTATAATATTGAGAGTGGGAATTCTAGTATGTTTAATGTAATCATGATCAGCCTGAATCAACTCAACTCAACTCATTGCTGTTGAGTTGGAACTTACTCAAGGCTGATCCACATGTAGATTTTCAAGGCTGAACATTTCTCAGGAAGAGATTGTTCTTCTTTCTCTGATGGAGAACCACTGATGGATTTGAACCACTAGAGCGCCATGGCCTTTGAGGTACGAGCATAATTCTCTGTAGATGCTGCCACTAGAAATTCTTTACATAAACAAGAGTTAATTTAAATAGAACAAAAGGATACAGTCATGCAAAGCTAACAGCCACTCAAATAGAGCAGAGGTTGAAAATAAGGAAAGCTAGGTATGTTTCAAGATTGTATCCTTAATCATACTTATTCAATGTGTTGTTGTGTCCTGTCGAGTCAGAACCAACCCATAGTTAACACTCTGGTCGCTTCTCAGAATCAGTTAATTGCATGGAAGGAGGATGCCATGCCTGCTCCCACAGTGCAGCGGTGTCCTGAAACCTTATGTCTTCCAGTATGCAGCGTAACTTCTTGCCAGTAGGCCACCAGAACTCCCTACACTCAATGTGTATACTGAGCAGATAATCTAAGAAAATGGATTCTATCAAGAAAAATTGAATGTTAAGATTAGAGAAAAACTTATTAACCACCTGAGGTAAGCTGATGGCACAAACATGCTTACTCAAAGTGAAGAAAATATGAGGTACTGATGAACATTTGAAGATGATTTGAAGCAATGATAAAGAATCTTTGTTTTCCTGACGTTGAGATGCAGTCCACACTGGGGGCTGCATGATCTTCTGCATCAGTGATTCAAGTCCTTCTCACTTTCATCAAGAAAGGGTGCATTATCTACATATAAATCTCTCTAATTCTGATGCCACATTACTTTTCATAGAGTTCAGCTTCTTAATTAATTTGCTCAGAATACAGGATAAATAGGTATCGAGAGAGAATACAACCCTGACACACTCCCTTCTTTGTTTTAAACCATGGGGAGTTCTGCTCTGATTGCACAATAGCCGCCTAGTCCAGGTATTGGTTTTGCACGAGCACAATTAAGTGCTCTGAGACTCCATTATTCTCACTGTCAGATACAGTTGTTATGATCCACACAGTCAAATGCCTTTGCATAGTCAAGAAAGCACAAATAGACATCCTTCTCGTATTCCTTACTATTAGCCCAGATCCATCTGATATAAAGAATTATGTCCCTGCCTTTTCTAAATTCTGCTTGAACTTATGGCAATTCACTATCTATGTAATGTTCCAGCTGTTTTTGGATGCTCTTCAGAGAGATTTTACTTGCATGTGATATTAATGATATTGTTTGATAATGTCACATTCAATTGGATCCCCTTTCTTGGAAATGGGAACAAATATGGACCTCTTCCAATCCATTGGCCAGGCAGCTGTCCTCCAATTTTTCTGGCATAGACTGATGGGCGCATCAAGTCTACATTTTTCAAGGGGGGAGAACCCCACAAACGAACAGATTCTTACCACTGGATCAATAGACAACAACGTGATCGATGGAGAAGAGATTGAAATTGTTAACAACTTTATCTTGCTTGGATCCACAATTAGCACTTTGAACAGTCAGGAAATAAGGAGAAAATCTTGCACTGGGAAAAGCTGCAGTTAGGGATGTCTCCAAATTATTGAAGAGTAATGCTGTCAGTTTGAGGACTAAGGTGTATCTGATTCAGGTCATAGTCTTTCTGATCACTTGCCCTGCATCTTATTCAGGTTATAGTCTTTCTGATCACTTGCCCTGCATCTCACAGCTAGATAATGAGTAAGGATTATAGAATAAGAATTAATGCCTTTGAGCTGTGTTGCTGAAGAAGAGCACTGAACATCCATGGATGGCCAAAAGAACAAATATGTCTTGGAAAGGGTGTAGCCAAAGTGCTCTTTGGAGGCAAGAATGATGAGGCTTCACTTCACATACTTTGGGAATGTTGTCAGGAAGGGATCTTTCTTGGAGATACCATGACGTTTGGAATAGTGGAGGGTCACTAAAAGAGAGGAAGACCCTCAACCAGGTGGATTAATGCGGTGACTGCTGCAATGGGCTCTTGTGTGTCAGGAAGTGTGAGGATGGCACAGAACAGAACAGGGCTCAGATCTTTTTTTCTTTTTTTTTTCCAGATCTTTTGTTCACAGAATCACTATTAGTTGTACTTAACTCTAAGGCACCCTACAAAAACAACTACAACAATTATAATGACAATTACGAACTACACCTTTCTGTATGATTAAATATCAACATTAAGAATGGGCAACAATGAATGCATAGAATTCCAAATTCTTTAGAAGCTTATAATAAAATCTCAATTAAAAAAAGTAAAAAGAAATAGAAATTAAGAATCTTCACAACAGGACCAATAAGTGATACCATGATAAATGGAAGAAAAATAGAAGCTATCAAGGATTTCATTTTAGTGGAACCCACAATCAATGCCCATGGAAACAACAGTCAAAAACATCAAAGACATATTTCATTGGGCAAATATGCTGTAAAGGAACTTTTATGATGTTATTCTCATTTAACTCAGATGCAAGTGAAAGCTTAACAGCGTCTAAGGAAGACCAAAGTAAAAGTGATGCCTTTAAATATGGTGTTTGTCAGGAACATCAAATATACTAAGAATAGACAAGTGTGTCTTCAAGAAAGTACAACCAAATTCTCCATAGAAGTGAAAATTATGAAATTTCAGACTTACAAGGAGAGATCAGACTCTCGAGAAGGGTATCATGCACGTGCAGTCCAGATTCAGCAAAATGACGAAGTTCCTCAAAGAGGTGGATTGACACAGTGATTGCAACAATAGAGTCAAACATAAAAACGATGTGAAAAATGGTCATAATGGAGCATTGTTTCTCTTCAACATAGGAGTGATGAGTTAGAACTTAGTCACTACCACTCAGAAACCCTTTGGAAAACATCTGAAGTCTGGCCTAGCCTCACAATTTCTGACACGCTGTCACCAGGTCAACATACCTATCCTAGTGTCTTCCTCTCTTTCACTGCCACTCCATCTTCCCAAGTATGTTATCCCTCTCCAAGAAATAGCCTCTATTAGTAGCATGCCCAAAGTATATGAGATGAAGCTTTATCATCTTTCCCGCCAAAGAACACTCTGGTTGTACCTTTTACAAGACAATTCAAAGGTATTAAATCTTTTTTTTATAATCCTTAAATAAATCTTTTTTTTATATAATCCTTAGTCATTGTCCACTTCTCAGATGTATAGCAAGTGACTGAAAAGACTATGGCCAGAATTAGGTGCACCTTAGTCCTCAAACTAAGATAAGACACTGATACAGATACTGGATAGTAGTGATATAATTATAAATTCAATAATGAAATGTCAGACTAAAAATTAAGATTTGAGAATTTTATTTCTCAAGTATCTACTCTGAAACAAATGACATCAGTAACAATAATATAGTATGGGTTGACTTCCAGGAAGGGCAGTGGTCTGGAGCAGCCTGATTCTACAGAGGTTTGATCTTGTTTTCAGGTGAGACATAGGTGCAATGTTTATCATTCATCAGATGTGAATTGGTTTCAGCCTCCTATTTAAAAAGGCAGAGGGTCAGCAGTATGGGCTGGCTTCCAGGTGGGACAGTGGTCTAGAGTAGCCTGATTCCACAGAAGTTTGGTGATAAGAAGAGCAGGACACAAATAAACCTGTTGAGGTTCAACAAACAAAGTAGAAGCTGAGGCAAGAGGGTATTATAGAAAATGTTAAGAAGACCAAGAAATACTTGAAATATATTGTCAAGTTGTCGAGTACAGTAGAGAAGTTTATTCCACTTATTTATCAGAAAGATTGTTCATGTATGAATAGCACTTGACAAAGCTGAGCAAAATACATCTTAGCAAAGAAGTGACTCATGAGCTTGTCTATTTGGGGATTGGTTTCTTGACCTCTTTTTTATAATTCTCTTCCTTGGATATGCCTTTGCATAACTGGAAACCATCTGGTCTTGGGTTAAATTTGACCTACTAATTCTTGTGTCCAGGACCCAGCTGAAGCCCATGGCATGGCAGGATGGGGCCTTGGGTGGGTGCTAGAGTTATCTGGCTGAGACCCACAGCTGGCACGCAGGCCTCACCTGGGTGTGATATATGTGTGTCTGATTTGCTATTAGAAGCATAACACTTTTCTGAGTATTTGTTGCATGCAGGGAATGGATTTATACATATATGCATGCTTATTAATGATTTGTTCTTATTTTTATCATGTGCTGTTGAGTCAACTATTAGCCACAACTCAAATGCATTGATTCTTCCTCTGCCATCCTTGTTCATTGTCCAGCTATCGGATGTGAAGCAAACAAGAAGACCGTGATCTCTATAAGGCGCACCTTAGTTTCTAAACCAGCATAGCACTTATTTATTGGGTTGATGTACTATTATAACTAGTGGGTTTCTAGGAAGCTGAAACCTATGTCACCAGTGTGTCAAAAGTTAGAAGGGTCTCCCACAGCCAACAGTTTTCAGCAGAGCTCCTGGATTAACACCGACTGAAAAACAGGATTAGCCATCACTTCTGGAATAACAGAACTCTGAAACCTCTATGAACAATAGAGGGACATGAATAGTGACAGTGTTAGAGATAGAGTGAAGATAGTATGTCAACCAAACTGAGAAAAACAACTATAAAAGTCTTTTAACAGTTGGTACATGGAATGTAAGAAGCATGAATGTTGGAAAAGTAGCCGTTGTGTAGAACAAAATGAAACAAATGAGCATTGACATTCTAGGCACTAGTGAGATAAGATGGATTGACATTGGCCACTTTGAATCAGATATTGTAGGATGTACTATGCTGCAAATGAAAAACAGGAGAACTTTTTTGCATTCATAGACAATTTCAAGTTCTATCCTGAAAAGCAGCATTGTGAGTGATGTTTATTGTTGTTAGGTGCTATTGAGTCAAGCACAGCGCATAGCAAACCAAAGAATGAAAGATCTGAACCCTGTTCTGTTTTGCACCATCCTTACACTTCCTGACACGTAAGAGCCAATTGCAGCAGTAAGTCTCCCTGGTTGAGGGTCTGCTTCTTCTTTACTCACCCTTCACCCTTCCCAACATCATGTCCTCCTCCAAGTATTTATTAGCATCTCCTATCTACGTGCCCAAAGGTGAGGCGAAGCCTCATCATTCTTGCCTTCAAAGAGCACTCCAACTGCACTTTCTCAAAGACATATCTGTTTGTTTTCTTGGCCATCCATGGTATGGTCAATACTCTTCTCCAACACCACAGCTCAATAGTGTCAATTCTTTTTCTGTCATCTTTATTCATTGTCCAGGTCTTAGATGCATAGCTAGTATTAGGAAAGACTATAGTATAGCCTCAATCAGACGTACCTTAGTTCTCAAACTGACATCATTACTTCTCAATAATTTCAAAAGCTCCCTAAATGCAGATTTTCCCAGTGCAATGTGTCTCCTTATTTCCTAGCTGCTTGTACCAAGGGTATTAATCATGGATCCAAGCAAGATGAAGCTGTTGACAGTTTCAATCTCTTCTCCATCCATGATGACACTGCCTATTGGTCCAGTGGTAATTTTCTATTCTTGATATTGAGACACAATCCATATTGAAGGCTTCATTCTTTGATCTTCTGAGCAAGTGCTTCAAGTCCTTCTTACTTTCAGCAAGCAAAGTTGTGTTATCTGTATAATACTGGTTACTGATAAGCCTCCCTCCAATCCTGATGCCACATTCCTCTTATTAGGGTCCAGCTTCTTGGATAATTGGTTCAGCATAGTTAGCTGATTAACTGTATCTGATCTTGTTTTCAAGATTAGCGTGAGTGAGAAGCCTTTTGTGTAGGCAAACAGGATCTGGTGGACGGGCCTTTGTGAGTGATGAGATACTATAACTATGCATAAAATAATCTACCTGCTGTTAATAAGATTATTATTAAAATATATGCACTAACAACTAAAGTCAAAGAGGAGGAAACTGGAACTTTTTATCAGATTCTGCAGTCCAAAATTGATGAAAATTACAATCAATATGCATTAATGAAAATTGGTGACTGGAATGCAAAAGTTGGAAACTATGAAAAAGGAATGAAGGTCAGAAATTATTGACTTGGTGATAGAAACAAGGCATGAAATTAAATGATTGAGTTTTTTGTATTTCATAGTTTGTTATTCATAAATACTTTTCATAGAAAATGCAAATAGTGACTGTGGAACAGAACTCCCATTATCCATGTACAAGTTCAGACTGAGACTAAAGAAAATAAAACCAAGTCCTCAAGAACCAAAATAGGACATTGAGTCTATTTCATCTGAATTTAAAAGTTATCTTAAGATTATGTTTGAAGCATTGAACACCAACGATCAATGACTAGATGAATTGTGGGATGGCATCAATAATATCATCTTCTAAAGAACGAGGAGAGAGAAAAATAATCAAAATGGAAGTCAGAAGACTGAAAATTTCACTAGAACATTGAAAATAACAAAGCAAAGGGAAGACATGCTGAAGTAAAAGAGCTGAACAGAATATTTCAAAGGGCAGCTCAAGAAGATAAAGCAAAGTATTGCAACTTAATATGCAGGGTTTTGGAATTGGAAAAGAAATGATGAAAAACCTATCATAATTCAGGATACTTTTGACACGTTGCAAGGAGGTACACATCCTTGGAGAGGGACACCATGCTTGGTAGGGTGGAGGGACAGCGTAGAAGGGGAAGGCCCCCTATGAGGTGGATTGATTCAGTGTTTGGGGTAATTGGGATGGGTGTATCAGAGACTTTGCGATTGGCACAGGACAGAGCAGAATTTAGGGCTGTTGTACTTAGGGTCACTATGAGTCGCAAGCGACTCGATGGCACATAACAACAACAACAACAACATTTCAAGATGAAAGAATTGGAAAGGAAATCCAAACCTCAAGATGCAATACTAAGAGATTATATGTGCAAAACCTTGAACATGAAG
The DNA here is from genome assembly GCF_000299155.1 of Elephantulus edwardii. NCBI lineage: Eukaryota > Metazoa > Chordata > Mammalia > Macroscelidea > Macroscelididae > Elephantulus > Elephantulus edwardii. Next base: position 964,903 of record NW_006399785.1, read on the forward strand.
TCAATGCCCAAAAGAGTTGGATGACACTGAAATATTATTAGGAAGTACCATATGATCAAAAGCAAACGCTATAGTGTTTCCAATTACTTGCTAAGCATGTGAGTGTTGGACAGTGAATAAGGATGACAGAAAAGGAATTGACGCCTTTGACCTGTGGTTCTGGAGAAGAACACTGACCATGGATGGCCAAGAGAATCGAAGTGCTATTGGGAGGCAAGAATGATGAGTTTCACCTCATATACTTTAGACGTGTTTCTAGGAGGCACTATCCCTTGGAGAAGGACATAATGCTATAAAGGGTTGAGAGTTGGGGAAGGAGAGGGAGATCCTTAACCAGGTGGATTGACACAGCAACTTGTGCTTATACAAAATCTATACTTGGACAAGTAAGCAGTTGTTAAAACAGAGCAAGAAACACTGTTGTTTTTGTTAGCTGCCATCAAGCCTAATACAACTCATAGCGACCCTATGAACAAAACATGTGAACCCTATTCTATCCTGTCTCATCCTCACACTTCCTGACACACAAGAAATATTGTGGCAGTTACCACATCACATCACCTGATGGAGGGTTTTCTTCTCCTTACGCACCCTCCACCCTTCCCAGCATCATGTCTCTCTCCAAGGAATAGACCCTCCTAACAACATACTCAAAGTTTGTGGGAGGTGAAGTCTCATCATTCTTGTCTCCAAAGACACTCAAGTTACACCCTCACCAAGACATATCTCTTTGTTCTCATGGCTATCTGTGGGATGTTCAGTGCTCTTCTCCAACAACACAGTTCAAAGGCATAGAATCTTTTCATGTCATCCTTATTCATTGTCCAGCTGTCAGGTACATATCAAGTGATCTGAAAGACTATGGCCTGAATCAGACACATTTTACTCCTCAAACTGACACCATTATTTCTCAATAATTTGGAGAGATCCCTAATTAAAGATTTTTCCAGTGCTTGCATCTCCTTATGTCCTGACTCCTGGTACCAAGGGTGTTAACTGTGGATACAAGCAAGATGAAGCTGTTGACAGTTTCAGTCTCCTCTCCATCCATCATAATGTTGCCTATTGGTCCAGTGGTAAGAAACTTTGATTTTTGAAATTGAGATATGATCTATACTGAAGGCTACATTCTTTAATCTCTGCAACAAGTGTTTAAAATCCTTCTCACTTTCAGCAAGCCAGGCTCTGTCATTGGCTTAACACTGATGACTGATGAGTCTCCCTCCAATCCTGATGCTATGCTCATCTTCATACAGTCCAGCTTTTCGGATCATTTGCTCAGCATACAGACTGAACAGGTGTGGAGAGAGAATATAACCCTGACACACTCCCTTCTTAATTTTAAACCATGCGTCAGAAGTTGTGGCTGACATTGAGAAGAATGGGAGTCCCAGAGCACCTAACTGCTCATGCAGAACCTATACCTGGACCAGGAAGCTGTTGTGTGAACAGAGCAGGGGAACGTTGCATGGTTTAAAAGGAAACACTGCAAGTTTCAAAATCAGAAAAGAAGTGCATCAGAGGTGCATGCTGTCTCTATACTTTTAAAATCTATGTGTGGAACAGATTATTTGGGAGTTTGG
>NW_006399785.1:971855-976538 GCF_000299155.1 Elephantulus edwardii
GTGAAGCTGGGCTGTTCCTTGGAGGCAAGGATTCCGAAACTTTGTTTGACATATTTTAGACATGTTGCAAGGAAGAACTAGTCCTTGCAGAGTTACATCATGCTTGGGAGGGTGGAGGTACAGCACAGGAGAGGAAGACCCTAGATGAGATGGATTGATTCAGTGATTGTGGTAATGCGGTTTGGTGTGTCAGCGATAGTGAGATTGGCACAGGATAGGGCAGAGTTTAGGGCTAGCTGTGAGTCGCAGGCAACTCAACGACACATAACAACAAACAACATGTAAAGAAATTTGACTGTGTGGATCACAACAAAATATGACTAACACGCAGAAGAATTTTAATTCCAGAACATTTCATTATGTTCTTGTAAAACATTTTAGATCAAGAGGCTGTTGTACAAATAGAGCAAAGGGACCCTGAATGTTTTAAAATCAGGAAAGGTGTGTACCAGGATTGCATCCTCTCTCCATACATATTCAACATATATTCTGAGCAAATCATTTAAGATTTTATGAAGAAGAATGTTGTATCAGGACTGGAGGAAAACACATCAACAACCTACCATAACTAGAGGGCACAACTTTGTTGAACATGAGGGGAACTTGAAGGTCATGTTGCAGAAGATTAAAGCCTCCAGCATTCAATGTAATTACATCTAAAAATCAAGAAAACAAAAGATCTCACTATGGAACCATGGACAATATTGTGATAGGTGGGTAAAAAAAGATTAAAATTTTGAATGACTTCTTATTTGGATCCACAATCAGCACGCTTGGTACCAGCAGTCAGCTGATCAGGAAATGTATAGCATTGGGAACGTCTGCAGTCAAGGACTTCTTCAAATTACTGAGGAACAATGATGTCAGTTTGAAGACTAAGATGCACCTGATTCAGACCATAGCCTTTTCAATCACTTGTTACACATGTAAGAGCTGGACAGGGAATAAGGGTGATGGAAAAATTGATTCCTTTGAACTATGGTGTTGGAGAACAATGCTGCATATCCTATCAAATACTAAAAGTTCAAACAGGTTTGTCTTGGATAAAATACATTCAGAGTACTCCTTGGAAGCAAAAATAACCAAGCTTCATCTCATATACAACGAGCATGTTGTTAGTAGAAGCTATTCCTTGGGGAGGGACATAGTGCTTCAAAAGGTAGAAGGTCGACATAGAAGAGGAAAACCTTCAACCAGATAGATTGACCCAGTGACCGCAGCAATGGGTGCAAGTGTGAGAGAAATAATGACGATGGTACCTGGTAGGGCGTGGTTCAGATCTGTTTCTATGAGCTGTACTTGACTTGAGGGCACCTAATGACAACAATTCTTGCATCAATTAGTCCCCTGGAAAACATGAGTCTTTGGTTTTTCTCCTATTTTCTCAACTTACTTTTTTGTTGTTGGTGTTAACAAATGATCCTTTATTGAAATATTTTCATCTGTCGTTCCTTAGCTAGCTGGGCATTCCACAGCACCACTGGTGATGTCTTCTATGATGTCATGAGGGTGACGGCCACCAACATTGCAGCCCACAGATTGGGCAGTTCTCAGAATCTCTTTAACAGTTCCAGAGAGTTCTCTGGCTAAAGACCAGTGTTGCATCTGCCGGGCAATGCCTCCAATCTCATCAAAAGTACTATTTCCACTGTGCTTAATATTTTTCTGCTGTTTTTATCTCTGGGTGCTTCCTTTAGGGCTTTGATGATCAGGGCAGAGGCAGAAGGCACCACTTCAATCTGGGCCTGTCTGTTCTGAAGGGTCAGTTTCACTGTAATTCTTAGTCCCTTCCAGTCACTGGTGGCCTTGACAATGTCATCACCAACCTTTTTTGGAGACAGACCCAGAGGGCCAATCTTGGGGGCCAGAGTGGAAGTGGCACTAACTTTCCCACCGGTATACCTCAGGTACACGACTTTAATCTAGTTGGGGTCGAATTTGGGCGGCATGGCAGAGATGGCTGATGTCGGATAAACCCAGATTCAGGATTACTGAAGAAAGTTGGACTGAGGTCTCCTCCAAGCCAAAAGCTGAAAGCCCATTTTCTCAATTTACTTTTAATGGAGAAAATAAAATTAAATTGTTCACCTAAGCAGAAAAAATTCCTCCTATGGGCATAAAGGACTGGACTAAATCTATGATAAGGGGGAAAGGTAAGGAGCAGATGAAGGTATTAAAGGTAAGGACATTGTTGTGATGTGTCTTTCAATCTTCTGTGACTTATTGTGACCCTAAGTACAATAGCTCTAAACTCTGCCCTATCCTGAGCTGGTCTATTTCTGACATCTCCCCGCATTATCACAGCTACTGTGTCAATTCATCTCATCCAGGGTATTTTTCACCTATGCTGTCCTTCCCTTCCAAGGACTGATCCCTCCTTGCAACATGCCCTAAGTATGTCAGATGAAGCTTCTCAGTCCTTCCTCCAAGGAGCAGCCTGGTTTCACCTGCTCAAAGATCAATCTGTTTGTTCTCCTAGCCGTCAATGCTATATTCACTATTCTTCTCCAGCACCACAACTCAAAGCCATCAATTCTTCTTCTGTCATCCTTAACCATTATCCAGTTCTCTGATGCAGAGCAAATAATTGTGAAGGCCATAGCCTGGATCAGCACACCTTAGTCTGCAGACTGATATCACTGTTCTTTAGCACTTTGTAGAGGTCCCTGACCTCAAATTTCCCTCATGCAAATAGTCTTTTGATTTCCTGACTTCTGGTGTCAAGAGTGTTGATACTGGAGCCAAGCAAGCTGAAACTGTTAACAACCTCAGTTTACTGATTAAAAATGAAACAATTCAGAAAGTTAAGTGTAAAGTTAAGGAAGGAAAGAAAGTTTTAGGAAATGCAATAAAACAACCACTTTGGATTTAGAAATCCTTTCAGATGATTATCACTTTTCTCTTAAAAAGTCTCACAAAGGCTCATTATCCACTTTCCTTCCAATTCTATCAAGCATTCCTTCAACTCCACTCCTGGCAAGCAAACTTTCAAGGAACAAAGGTGTTACCATCTGTTCCTCCTCAGAGAACAGATATGAGAGTGGAGCTGAAATTACTTTAGGAATGAAAACAGAGAAGGGAAAGTGGACAAAACTTGCAGTGATTTTCTCATAAGAGAGAGCAAGTCTTTCAATAGCAACCAAATATTAAATTCAGAAAACCTAGTCACTTTCTCGTATCTATTGTTCTAGGTGTTGTTTTGGTTTTGTTTTGTTTTTCCCTCATTCTGGTATGATAATTGTATTCATTAGTGCTGCTAAAACAGAAATACTACAGAGAGAAATTAGGTGCATGGGCTAGGGAAAACAGGTTCTTCTGCTGTGTTTTCTAGTTCTATGAGGTATCCAGTGCAGGGGCCAGGTATCTAAAAAGAAAAGAAGTGTGCTATTCTTGTTTGATGATTGCTGTTGTTATGTGACATTGAGTTGATTAGGAGTCAGAGTGACCCTGTGAACAATGGCTCTGAACCTTATCAAGGGTTCTGGTTTGGATATGAGCAAGGTGAAAATTATTAACAATATCAATCTTAACTTTATCTATCATTGTCTATTGGCCTGGTGGTGAGGATATTTGTTTTCTTGATGTAGATATGCAGTTCACATTGAAGGCTATAGTCCTTGATCTCTTGCAGCAAGCACTTCAAGTCCTTAGTTTCAGTGAGCAAAGTTGTGTGATTTGCATAACATAGGTTGTTAATGACTTCTCCTCTAGTCCTGATGCCACATTCTTCTTCATAAAGTCTGGCCTCGCCAGTGATATGTTTAGCATATAGATTGAAAAGTTATGGAGAAAGGATACATCTCTGAGACACTATTTCTTTGAGTTTGAACCCGGTGGTGTTTTCTTGCTTTGTTCAGACAACAGCTTCTTGATACAGGCGCCACTGAAAACCTGCTTGAAGGATCAACCATGGCTCAGTTACAACTAGACGAACATTGCAACATAGTGATTAAACCCTTACAATTCATTGGTATGTCACATCTGGCCATTTCATAAGAGATTATCACATGTCAACTCATGGAGAATCATGGCTCAACCAAGTAAATACATATTTTGGAGGACACAATTTAATCATGACAGTAATATTAGGGATGAGAGCAAATGTTGTGCTCAACAACAAATTTAGGGGAGCAGAAATCCCACAGATACTGAGTTGCAAGAACATAAATTGGAAGAAAGTTTTCAACCTTGAAACCTAAGGAAAGAAGGAAAAGACAAAAACAAACAAAAATAATGAAGAAGTCAGGTTATGAGTCACAATTCATGCATAAAACACAAAGGTGGGGAAAGAGCTTTACAGTGTTTATTACTCTGAAACTGAAGAAGCTTTGTCCCGGAGAGCCGTTGAACAGGGTGGAAATTATATCACAAACATTTTAATGAATATTCTTCCAGTAATGAAATCTGTGTAATGCATTTCTTGGATATACTTTATGTAAGGAGAGGAAAATAAAAGTGTTGCCAATTTAGAAAAAAAAATAACTGCAATGAACTTGATGAACTGAAGTCATTAAATATTTAAAAAGCTGAACAATTATGACATTTTTTTGTTTCATCTTAACTGAAATATTGAAGAAGATAACCAATTAAACATCATATAAATGCATGATAACTTATGCAAATAAGTACTTTATTATGCATTGGGATTGATTTATTTCCTCTTCTTTTTTTTTAATTATAATT
>NW_006399785.1:977403-984400 GCF_000299155.1 Elephantulus edwardii
GGGTGTGCATATATCTGCTTGGATGTCAGCTATGGTCTCTTCAGGGTATATTCCCAGTAGTGGAATTGCTGGGTCAAATGGTATCTCTATTTTATTTCCTCTTCTTGCTCAGAAGTTCTATTGATGTATATACATGTGTGTGAGAAAGATTTCAAATGTCAAGCTTAAGTTTTTTGCACTGCAGAAGAGGCATCCACTTCTTTGATAAATGACGATAGTTATAGAAAGGCTTCAGGCCTTTTGTTCATAAATCACTATGAGTTGTGCTCAACTCGATGGCAATCATCAACAGCAATTTCTAAACCATGATTATTACTAAGTATCATATACAACCTTGCACTTAATGATGACACTCTATAGTCTTCTGGATAGATTATATACCTCAATATGAAACCAAAAGTGAAGGACAAGACATTCTGTGTATTGTAATTAATAATGTGGAACAGGATATCCATAATTGAATGGTTGGGGAATAATGAGCTAAGGAAAGGTTTTGACACATACAGAAACAATTGTGGAGGACTGACAGAGATGGAAGGGAAGGGAAAGTGGAGAAACACCAGGCAGGGTGAAGAGAAAAGGAAGGAATAGTGAGGGTTTGATGAAACATTGTAATAAATGACATTGATCAGTTATAATGAATATTATAAAGCGAAATTGTTCTACATGAAATATTGAAAGAAAAATCAATGAAAAATGTACAAAAATCTTGTCTATAAAACCAGGAAGTTGACAAACAGAAATACAATTGATAAGACTCACCACATGAAAAGAACTCTGTAAATGTTTTTAAGAACTAACTTCAATTTGAATGAACAAAGAACAAATATTTGGAAAGAGGAACAATTTAATCCAAACCAAAGGGAGGAATAGATTTAAAAATTGTAAAGGGGAAGAAAGTACAAGTTTAAAGAAGAATCTAGAGAAAAACTAAAAAAATTAATTCCATACTTTGAAAAGCTTTAGAGAAGTCATTTCCCAGATGACATAAATGCATTAATACACTCAGGGAATCCATTAATACTCTAGCTACTGGGAAATTTTCTTGCCAAATTGAGAATTATCCTAAAGACCCAGGGTTTATACATCCTTCCTTACTTTAAAAGGTTTGTACACAATTTCAGACTTGAAAAAGTTTTTCTTTTATCCTATCTTCTAGCGTTATTTTAATGAATGTTGGAACTGATTCAGCCTCAGAATATAAGTGTTTCTAGAATCTCTTGTCAGCATATTAAAGATATCTTTGCATGCAAGAAATTCACATTAAAATCTAAATGTAATTTTTATTCAGAAAGAAAGAATGAACCTTATAAAATTCACTTCTCAATGAAGAGAGTCAGCATTTAGCAATGAAGTGTCCAGTACTCTCTGACCCTGGCAAAAATGTTATGCTTTGATTTATCTTTTTCAGTCATGAAGATGCACTTTTGTCAATCAGCTCTCCCATTTTTATCCCCTGTGATCAAGAACACAGATTTTGTTAGAGATCTGGTCTGACTATTACTCATTTGAATAAAGCAAAGACAAAGAATGGGTTTTTGTTAAGACTCCATTTAATTTGACCAGGAGCACCAAGTCTTGCAAGGCAGGCGTCTTGCTAACGACTCATGCTGTCGTTAGCTGCTGTTGACCTGGTTCTAATTGGTGGTAACCTCATGCACAACAGAACAAAATCTTACCTACACATTGTCTTCTTCAAGAGCATTGGTATAAAGAAGCTCAGTGGCCGAGTTGTAAGAAGCTAGGCTGCATTCCTGAAAGGCATGGTTTGAATCCACCAGCTGCTCCACTGGAGAAAAAAGGACAGTCTCCTCCCATGCAATTAACCACCTCCGAAAACCCACTGGAGGGTCAGTTATTGGTCAGTTCCAGCTCTACAGTACACAACAGGAGCATTGGAATGCTCAAGTTTATTGTTATGGCCAGAGTATCTGTTGAGTTCCTTACAATATAGTATGCTCATCCTTCAGCACTTTGTTGGGAGATCTATTGTTATAGTTCATAAGATCTTCCTCAATTAGTTGGGGAAATACCTTTGTTTGTCCTTGTCTAGAAGCTTTGCTGACAGCTGACCACCATGGATGACCTTACTGGTATTTGGAATACTGAGGTCATAGCTTCCGATATCATAGCACCATGCAAGTCATCACAGTATTATAGACAGCTGAATTGTCTTCCCACTTATAGCAAATAGCAAATTCTAGCAAATAAAGAAACCAAACTAATAAATAAAACTAATGTGTGTATGATTCAAGGCATAATTTTTCTGATTCCTTGCTATGCATCTGACAGCTGGACAATGAATGAGGATAACAAGAAAAGAATTGACGTCTTTGAGCTGTGTGTGATGTTGGAGAAGGGCACTGAACATCACATGGACAGCCAAGAGAACAATTGGCTAATGTCTTGGAGAGGATGCCAGAGGGCTCTTTGGAGGTGAGAATAATGAAGTGTCACCTTACATCCTTTGGACTTGTTGCTGGGAGGTGTTGTTCCTTGGAGAAGGACACGATGCTGGGAAGGTGGAGGGTCCGCAAAGGAGACAAAATGGTAGATTGACATGGTGACTGCTGCAATGGACTCTTCTGTGTCAGGACGTGAAGATGATGTAGTTTAGGTCTTTTGTTCGTAGGGTTGCTGTGAGTCATGCTTGACTTGAGGGCACCTTTCAATACCAACAACTTATCATTTGTATGTCACATCAACTTACCTAATTTGTAGATCAAGTTTTAGACTCTGCTCTGACATCTGTTTTTGTATTACTTTTTTCCAGTCGTTTTAATGACCTTTTGTTTTCTTCATGTTAGTCGATCAAAATCATATGCTCTTTGGTCATTAGTGTTAAATGTATAAAATCTATTGTTGACATTGTTTCTAAATTTAGGTATCAAATACTCAAGGTTGTATTTTGGATCATGTGGGCTTGCTTTAACTTTTCTCAGCTTCAAGTGATCGTCTATTTTTGGTCATAGTCTGTCCCTCTTCTGCCTGATAATGCTGAGCAGCTTCAATGTCTGTTTCTGTAGATGTAATCAATCTAATTTAATTTCTGTGTATTCCATTTAAAAAAGGTTCATATATATATTTACTGCTTATGTACTTATAAAGTCATTGACAACTTTATTATGCAGTTTTTTTAAAGAATAGTAAATTTGTAGAATACTTGTCTTGCCTGAAAGGATCAGTCCTTGGAGAAGGACATTATGCTTGGAAGGGTGGAGAGATGGCACAGGAGAGGAAGAACCCTGGTGAGATATGGATTGACACTGTGACTGGAAAAATGAGTTTAGGTGTTTCAGAGAGAGTGAGATTGGCTCAGGTTGGAGCGGGGTTCCAAGCAATTGTGCATAGGTTCATTATGAGTGAAAGCAACCTGAATGCACATAATAACAACATGAGTATAATAATATAAAACACACTTAGTGCAAACAAACTACCAGTGTTCTTTGTTTGCTTTCAGTGTGAAACCTTGGAAATTGCCTTTTGCTCTTTGATTTTAATTTTCTTCATTTCTTCTTGCAGAGGTTCTGATAATGGTGTTAAGTCTCTCAGACTCTGCTTCTTGAAAAAAAAAATAACTAAAGGGATTCAGAGGCTCTCTGAAAGAAAGTAAGGAAAAATGGATCTTTAGTTTTATTAACTCCTACCTGAAATTTATCAGGTCTTTCACCTATGAATTTAGGTAGCATTTCTCATTCTCCTCTCATGCGGATTAACTGCCTCTGAAAACCTGCTTGGAAGATCACCTATGGGTCAGTTCTGACGCTACAGTACACAACAACAATCACCTCAATGCTAACTACAGTATTAGCAATTTTAGCAGTAGTGTTTTCTAGTAGAAAAAGTCAAACATTCTCTTTCATAGCATTCCCATTGTTGCTGATATCTTGAAATTCTGTTTATTCTCCTTCCTCCTACAAATTATAGGGAGTTGGTGGGTAAAGGAAATGGGAAAGATCTGGTGTGAAAGACAATGTATATGAACTTTGTAAGTAAAACAGTATAAAATTAAAAAAAAGTATTTAAAAAAATTATAGTGTGTTGTCAGACTTGCCAGTGTACATTGTTACTGAATGAATGAAGTAATAAAAGAAGCACATACATTCCTATGCTATGACACTTCTTTTAGAAATGATATTTTTATCATTAAAAAAAACTTTGGTAGTTGTTTAAATACCTTATATCTCTTATCTTATTTCTGATTTTTTATGTTTAAAATTAATATACTGAGTAATCTTAAAGAATGCCTCATTCTCAATCATCCCTTCATCATCTCTATAATCTCTTTTTCTCTCTCTGACTGAGTTTGAATTACCTGCATTCAAGTTAGCATTAGTGTCCTTAGATGCTTGTGTCTCTCAGGGATTCATTTACAGAAGTGAGGTCCTTAAGTCAAAACACAAAAAACCCACTCATTGTTGTTTAGTTGGAACTGGCCAATAGCTGACAGTGTTTCTGCGACTATAAATCACATGGGAGGAGATTGTCCACCATTCTCCAATAGAAATGCTAGTGAATTTAAACCCCCCCAGAGAAGCACAGACTCTAGGTCAGCACCACAACTCCTCAAGGAGTATATCCCACCAGAGTCCCTAAGGCTTTTGGTTTTTCATGTAAACTCATAATAATTCTCTCGTGGCCTAATGGTAAGAAGCTGAGCTGCAGTTCCAAAGGCATGTGGTTCAAATTGGTCAGCTGCTCCATGGGAGAAGAACGAGTAATGTCTCTTGCAATTAACTGTCTTTGCAAACCCACTGAGGGTCAGCTATGAGTGCATTCTGACTCGACACACAACAACGCAATGATTATAAGCTTTTGTATTGATACTTTTCTTTCTCATTTCTATTTTATTTTGACCATTAAATAGTATAGGTTTCATTTTTTTAACCCTACTTTTGTCTACACGGTGGGAACAAAACTCATCATTTGTTGTCATTGCTGCTGTTGCTATGTGACATCAAATCACCTGCAACTCTTAGGGAACCTATGAACAGCAGATCTGAACCATACCCTATTCTGCACCATCCTCATCATCTCCAACAAGCTCAAGTCCATTTTTAAATTTTATTTTAAATTACAGTCACTATGTCAATCCATTTTTTTTAGATTTTTTTTTTGTTTGTCCCTTTCTCTGACCCTCCACTTTCCCCAGCATGATCTCCTTTTCCAAAGACTGTCTCCTCCTGGAAACAGACTCAATATATGTGAAATGAAGTTTCACCATCCTTATTTCAAAGAAGCACCCTGGATGGACTTCCTCCAAGACAGACTTGTTTACTCTTTTGTCAGTCCATGGGATAGTCAGTACTCTTCTCCAGCATCATAGCTCAAAGGCATCAGTTCTTCTTCTGTCATCTTTATTCTTTGTCTTGGATATGCATAGACTTCTTATAGCCTGTTATTTGCAGAGCAATAAGGCGTGGCTATGAGTGTACAGTCTGCTCTGAAGATACAACTATGGAGCAGAGGAAGGTATGGAAGACAGCAGCTGGAAGTCAACTGACTGTTAAAAGACAGCCTGACACATAGATGTACTCAAGCTGTGGAGAGTGATAAAAGCTTGACAAAAACAAGTTAAGAAAGATTAGACATATGAAGATCTCAATCAGAAGACCAAAATTGAACTTTGAAAATAAGACATTAGGACCCAGCAGAAGCCATTCTTTATAGATTGTGGAATTTACTGAAATCTGGAAGAGAGACTTATTAATGACAGAACAATTTTCTCACTTAATTTGTATATTCTAACAAATAACCACATACTTTCAAGCCTGTGGGTGTTTGGTGTTTTGGTTTTTAGGGTTGTGGTTTTGTTTGTTTGTTTGTTTGCTTGCTTGTTTTAATTCATTTAGGTAGCATTCTCCTGAAGATTACTTTCTTATTTAAAGTACTTTGTTACAAAACCTTAATGGTCAGGTGCTATTCTAGGCAATGGTGCATATAGGTGTTGTTGTTACTAGTATATTGCTGTCTTGTCACCTAAGACTCATACTGGCCCTATGTACAATAGCTCTGAACCCTGTTCTCTCATGAGCCAATCTCACTGTCTCTAACACATCAGCTACTATGTCAATCCATCTCGTCTGGCATATTTCTTTCCTGTACTGTCTGTCTACCTTTCCAAGCATGATGCCCTTCTGTAAGGACTGGTCCTTCCTGACTGGTCCAAAGTGTGATTATAGATATCAGTGGACAAAATCAGATGCTGAGCTTACATTTTAGGTAAAGGGAGAAGAAAAATAGTGAAAAGTAAATTGCTATATAGAAGAATAAAGTAGAGAAAAGCAAAAGATAGTATAGGTGAAGGTGAACTTTTACTAATGAGTAACACTTTGATGTCAGGGACATCTTTGAGCTTTGCTGACAACTTTTCAGCAGAGGTGTGAGGGAGGAGGGGAAGCAGCCAATAAAATTCATCAGAGAAAAGCATTAAGGAAGAGATAAGGACAACCACAAGGTTTCTGAGATAAGAACTCCTTGCATGTTTGAGAATGAATGAAGACACCCCACACTACTGAAATAGAATTAGACAGATGGAGAATTTAGACAAGGACACAGAAGATAAGGAAAACATAGGTCATCCAGGATCATGTGGATCTTATAACAAAGATTTTTAGTTGTCTGAGTATTTTGAGGAGTTTCTTGAGATGTTAAGCTAAGCAAAATAATATGAAGCTGATGCTTTTTTTTGTAGGGAGAATTACTATCTGCTGTGTAAAAAAATGGTGTTTAGGAGCTTAAGGATCAAAAGAAGATCAATTTGGAGGCTCTTTAAATAAGCAGGCAATGATGGTAGGTTGGACTAGTTTGAAATGGAAGGGGTGTTGACATGCTTTACCAAGAGAACTTGTTAATGGATTCCAGGCAGGTTAGGAAAAACAGATTAAAGATGACACAAAGGATTAAAACCATAGGAACTAATTGACTTGAATTGTCAATGATTTAGGTATGAAATACCTGAAAAAAGTAACATGGAAAAATATTAAAAATTGAAGCT
>NW_006399785.1:984946-985960 GCF_000299155.1 Elephantulus edwardii
AGGCTAGCCAGCCTGGGCCTATGGTTTGAACCAGGAGGCGGCCTTAAACCCAAGGCAGCTGGGAAAGAATTGGCCATGTTGTTCCTGGTTTGGCTAGCTCCTCCCATGCTCTTTAGGGGCTCACCCTGCTGGAAGGCAGGAGCGTGGTTGTGGGAGTGCAGGAATCGTGGCAAGCTTCTAGCCTTAAGCTTAAAAGATTATAATGTTCAAAATTATTTGTTATACATTTGCTTAAATTTTTCCCTCTTTTAACAACTGGGATCTAGAGGGAAGGGAAAAGACCAGAGAACCGCCAAAATTATTGGGGCAGCTATTGCTGCCAGTTTAGGGCCTGTGTCAGGAAAAGAACATCTTACTCATATACAATGCCACCCAAAGGGCATAAAGGAGGTCAGAATTGCTTCCACTGTGGAAAGCTGGGCCACTTCAGTAGGCAGTGTCACAGACGAGAGCCACAGTTAGGCAAGGGAGTAGAGAGGAAGCTCCCACTCACTTGCTTTAAGTGTGGCTCTGAAGGACACCTGGCCAAGGTGGCCCACACCAGGTCCTCATGGCAGACAGGACTGACAGGCCCCAGCTCCCAGCTGGAAACAAAGGAGGACGCTTCAATGATTTAGACCCTCCCAGAAGAGCTGTGGGTGAGCATTAACATTACTGGTAAGTATATTCATTTTCTCCTAGACACAAAGCCTACTAATTGGCCCTAAAAAACTTCTGAGGTCCCAACTCTTCTCACTATATCTTAGTTGTCGGAATGGATGGAAAACCTCATAAGCAGTTCCTTACTTTAGCTCTACCTTGCATTCAAACTTCCTAGTTGTAAAACAACACAGTGGTAGACAGAATTTCCTCCAGGACTTAAGAACCAAAAATGACATAGCTGAACCTCTACATCTTGTGGTTCCTAACCTGTACACTATAATTGACAAAGTGCTAGTCTATAGGCCTTTTATTATAAGAACCACCTTCCCTCTGTAACTTGATTTGTGCCACTACTAGAACCTCTACTCGGAA
>NW_006399785.1:998277-1002027 GCF_000299155.1 Elephantulus edwardii
CATTGTTTTGGATTGTTCTTTTAAGCTCCTCCTGGTTTTTGCTTGGAGAGTCCTGTAATTCTTCAGGTTTGTCTTTCACCCATTGAAAATATTAAATCACTGTTCTTTTAAATTCTGTGTCAGAAAGTTCCATTAGACTTTCTGGCTTCAGGAAATCCATTGATACTGTGTTACTTTTATTTTTGGTGTGACATCTTGTTTTGTGCTTGTGTAGGGTATAAGGCAGCCTGCTTCTTACATGACATTGCTGTGGTAGAGTTGTTCATGCCTGAGGTGATAGCAGGGTCTTTATCTAAAGTCACTGCTTCATAAGAGGGTCGGGCAACTATCCTGCCTGTGTTTCTCCCTGAGCTTCTGACCCAAGGAAATATTTGGTTCAGTTTGGTAGAGAAAAACCTATAAAAGCCACCTCTTCTGTAAGACAATTTTTCCAGCTAGGCCAGTTCAAGGCTCTCCAGTCTAAATGCAGTTAATTGACTGGATGTGAGTAGATGCAAGGCGCAATCGTGGAGACGCATGCAGGGCACACATGTGCTCAGACTCACGCAGATGCTACATGTACAGGGACCTAAAAGAAAAGGCAGGAGTCTTTGGGTTTTCACCTTGAGAAGAGGGTCTGCTGCCTGACTTGACCTCCACCTGGAGCTCTCCCTCCTACTGGAGCTTAAAGGGTCTCACCTGGTCCAGCAAACAACAATGATCCAGTGCCTCACTCAAATTCCAGTAGTCCTGCTTGCTCCTGATGATGCATCATTGCTCATTCTGGCGGGTTGCTGCTCACGTGGTGAGTCACTGCTATCAGCTTCACTCTCAATTCAGTATACTCTTTTGAAGGTGTAAAATTCAGTTTCTTCCTAGTTAATAGCCATTCATGGCTGCTGCTGATGTGGCAGCTGCTAATATAGAACACGTGCAATTTTCTGTGTCATCTGATAATTTTCTTGCAAGAACTCTTATCTGGGTAGATAGAACACATGCTTCTATGTGAGTCTTGACACTTTTGATTAATATAAACAGTATTAATTAGGTAAATAAGGCATTAAAATTTTTAACCTTCCAACATTTTTAGGTGGGTTTTTGTTTTGTTTTGTTTTTGTTGTTGTTCTTTTGAGTATCTTGACTAATTCTGGAGAATCTCTGGGATCATTTCCAACCAAGTCACAATCTTTTTATGGATCATGAAAATCAATCAGTTTGATTTTTTCTATTCATTTTTTAATAAAAATTTTCATTTTAATTGTTATTTTAGTGAAAGTTTACAGAAAAGTTAGATTTTCATTCATTACTTGGTGCACATTTTTGTCCTCTCTCCCTCCTTTCCCTACTTTCCAATTTCACCTTTTTGGTTTTTTTTTTTTAATATGATTCATTTTAATATTTAAAAAAAACCCAACCACAATGCAGAAAAGATTATTTGGGAGGCTTAGCTCTATGAGGAGAAGCGTGGCATCAGGATTGGAGGTAGACTTACCAACAATCTATGTTATGCAGATGACACAACCCTGCTTGCTGAAACTGAGAAGGACCTGATGAATTTGCTGCAGAAGGTCAAGGACTGCACCTTCAATATGAATTGAAGCTCAAGGTCAAGACAATGAAGATTTTCAACACTGGGCCAACTGAAAGCATCATGATAGATGATGAAGAGATTGAGATTGTTATTAAAAGACAAATTGCATTTGGAAAGTCTGCTGTCAGAGACCTCTCCAGTGTACTGAAGAGCAATGATGTCAGTCTGGAAACTACGGTGTGCTTGGTACAGACCATGGTCTTTGCAATTGCTTGCTTTGCATCAGAGAGCTGAACAATGACTAGGAATGATAGAAGGAGAATTGATGCCTTTGAGCAGCTGTGGTGCTGGAGAAGAGCATTGAATATATCATGGACTGCTAGGGAAACAAACAAGTTTCTCAAGAGAGGGTGAAGCCAGGCTGCTCCTTAGAGGCAAGGATTCTGAAGCTTCATCTGACATATTTTGGACATGTTGCAAGGCAGGATCAGTCCTTGGAGAGGGACATCAAGCTTGGGAGAGCAGAGAAACAGTGCAGGAGAGGAAGACCTTCGATGAGATGGATTGATTCAGTCACTGGGGTAAGGGGGTAGGTTTGTCAGAGACAATGAGTTTGGCAAGGGATAGAGCAGCGTTTGGGCTGTCGTACATAGGGTTGCTATAAGTTGCAGATGACTTGACAGCATATAACAACAACAGTTATCCATTGATGTACTGTTACCTTCCTCATCTCTCCCTCCAGTTCTCTTCTCAATATAGGAAGACCTGGTGGAGTAATCTATAAGGAGTTACATTGCTGTCTCAAATGTTGTGCTTCTCTGACAGTTCAATTATAATACACTGAGTGGAATATTATTAATTTGTTTTAACTTATTATGTGCAAACCTTTATTAAAGTCACAACCAAAAAAAAAAAAAAAAGGAGATTGCTGGGGAAAACTTATTATGAGGATGGCATTTGAGGCATAAAAAGAAGCTCTGAAAATTGGAACAATAAACTGGCTAGCCAGCTAGGTAGCAACCATCATCAGGCCTGCTGCTTACATTTAAAAATCATAGACCTATTCAGCAATTACAAGGAATAACAAGTTTTCTAAGAAATAAGAATACAAAGAAAGGGTCTTCATTTTCTTCTGAACATTTCCAAGTTGCACAAGCTCTTCTCTCTGTTTTTCACATAAATGTGTGTGAGCCTCTTAATAGCACAGTTTCAATGTGTAAAAACTGAATAAAACATAGTTTGAGTGGGATTTCCTATTAACAGCCAAGATTCGTTTAGAGTCTGTTTTCCATTATCTAGTTCTTCCCTTCATGCACACACTGTATACTGTAGAATAAAATTTGCAATTATAAGTGCCCATGCTGAATAACACAGTTGAAACTCAATAGACATGACTGTGATGATTTGAGTGTAACAATTTGACCAACCAAGACTTCTGATAATTTTTCACATATTTTTAAAATATATTTTTCTGATGATATTCTAAAAGTATGCATAAATACAGTTTTAAAAGAACTTGACTTCACAATTTTGAGACCAATGCACACATTCCCTCTACCCACACTTATAAAGCAATCTCTTCAAGATTAGGCAAGAGGATAAACCATATTCCACAGGGAAAAGCTCAAATACAATCTTAATTATTCATAAAAATCATAGTTTTGCCCACTTTAGGGTGCAGCTTTTTGACTTCCATCTTAGTTGAATAAAATGTCTCTAATTAGAGCGGAATCATTTGAAATTACGTAAAAATATAAGTACAGTCATTAGTAAATGAGTAGAATAAAACTTTTTTATGTATGTATGCTTGGGATGTGAGTGCTTCTACCCATTATAGGAATCAAGGATCAGAACAAAAGTTAAAAATTAGAATCAAGAGAAAGTAAGAAAATTTCCAGACAGAATTAAAGCGCAGTCTCTTCTCTGTGCCATCCAGAACCATTGTTGTTGTTATTGTGCACCACAGAGTGAGAACTTACCCATAACTGGACCTCTGGCAGGTTTTCAGAGGCAGTTAATCACACAAGAGGAGATTGCCTATCCTCCCATTGAGCAACTGGTGGTCTCGAACCACCTGCCTTAAGGATTGCAGAACAGCTTCTTGTCATTAGGCCACCAGATAAGCCACTTTGTTTCAAATATATATAGATAGATATAGATATAGATATAGATATAGATGTAGATGTAGATGTAGATGTAGATGTAGATGTAGATATAGATATAGATATAGATATAGATAT
>NW_006399785.1:1003327-1024310 GCF_000299155.1 Elephantulus edwardii
ATAAACTATAAACATTTATTAAGTACAAACTGCATTCGGTAGGAAACGAATGAAACTGGATCTCATCACTGTCTCCATTGCAGGTAGTACTTACCACTTTAAATACTCTTTACTGTTAGAAAAACCTCCATGAATTCAATATATGAACACACAAATGTACAAATAATTGCATCTCTCACATCCTTCTGTAACTTCAGTCTGGAGGGGTGTGGAACACGTTAGTTTCTATAAAGGCAGCTCCAACTTATGTTGCCTCCATGTGTATCAGGGTAGCACTGCTCCCTAGTGTTTCAATAGCTCCAGGAGAAGTGCTCTGAGTGGATTTGAACCTCCAACCTTTCAATTTGCAGCTGAATGTGTCGACCATTTACAACACTCAGGGACTTCATGCAAAATATTCATTTTTTTTTCTTAGAATTAGAAAATGGTGAGATATAGATTTAAACACTGAACCCTTCCAGACCAAATCTATGAACAAAAGAAAATTGGGGAAAACCAGAGGCTATTTTAAGTACATCATAAAATGATAAAAATCTCAGAATGCGAGAGAATATAGGAGTTAACCTAGTAACTGCATATCCAAGTAAGATGGAAGATCTGTTGCAGTCAAAATTAATCAGATCATCAGGAAGTTTAGAAGTTGCACTTCCATGTGACCTTAACAAAATAGAATCATCAGCTACTAGTTAATGAAGTGAAATTATGCTCTACTACCAGAAGGCTGGAGTTCTTGGCAGTGATTAACTATATTGATCAGGGTTCTTTTCACTAGATCTTCCTGGAATGGAAATATATGGACTTGGCAGGTGTTTGTGGAAAAGGGAAAGTGTATATGCCAGGATACCTTGCTATTAGTTACTGTCTAATCAGCTAAGCCCTTTCAACTCCACAAATAACAGAACAAAACACTGTCTTGACTTGCACCTGTCTCATGGTCACTCGTGTGCTCTGTTGTGCCACTGTGCTTTTTGAGTACTTTCTAATTTATAGAGTTTAACTGTCAGCACAATATTTAACTATATTCTGTGTGACCAATAAGGTTTTGTTTAGCCAATATTCTGCAGATCATCACACATTTCCTTCTAGTCTGTCTTAGTTTGGAAACTATAATGAAACTTGTCACATATGGGACTGAAATATCAGTGGTATATTGTCCAGCCTTGTAGTAGCATGCATGCCATCTAATTATAGTACAATGACACATGGGTGGCCAACTTAGGACATTAGCCTGTCCTAAGTGTCCCAGCCTTCGAGTGCATTCAGGAAGACACTCGAGCCACAGCCTGGTGCATATGGGTTCTGGAAAGCAAATCTCATGCCAATCCCAGCACCAAAGACCCAGCTCAGCCACTGTCTGGGCCAAATCATACTGCCATACCTTGACATGCCTCAGCTGAGGCCAGGAAAGGATTCCTCACACCATGATATTTGTATATCTGTTTGTCTTTACAGTTTGCTGTTAGAGGTAGAACACCATTATATTATTATATCAGAGACTGACTTGCACGCTGCTAATTACGGTACATCTGGGTATCTATATGTTTGCATGTTTATTGTTTGCTTTTGTTTGTATCACATGTGTCTTTAAGTCTGTGTACTTGTGTAAATTACAGATTGATAGGATGCTGGAAGCAATACCACAGGTATTTCAAATACTGGAAGGGTCATGGTAGACAGGTAACAGCAGATATTCTAGATTAAGACAGACTAGGAAGTATGACAGTGTTTTCAGAGCCGTATTATTTCAAAAATGGACAGCCAACCCTGTTTCACAGACTGTCTTAATCTGGGAGCTCTACTAAACTCTGGGAAGGAAAGCCCAACAACAGGTTTGCAAAACTCAGTCAATGAAACCCCCATGGCAATGTGCTATTGTTAAATGTGCTATCACTGTGAGCTAGAATCTTCAACTCAACTTCCTACATGTGTTGGATTGTTTTGAGTTTGGGTTATATTTTGAGTTAACATATTGGACAACGATTTATTATGACTTAGCTGATTTTTACTTCTAAAATAACAAAGCCCTTGCTTTCAATGTACTCTGTTTAAACCTTTGTCTCGCATCTTGAGGAGGGAAATGTATGGAACTCTCAGGTACCTTATGACTTTCTTTTTGTCCCAAGTGGGTGTCAGCAGATGAGACATGCTACATGAACTGGGGGTCTCTGGCTCACAGTCCACCAGTATTTGGGCATGCTGGAATTTTAAAATGCTGTATTGATTTTGGATGAACACTCTTTTGAGTGGTACAGCAGAGGTCTATTTGCTCTACTGAAATAACATCAAGTTGCTGCAATGATGGACAACTGTGTCAAACACCATAGATGTGTCAAACACCATAATTGGCTACCCATCAAGGGCAGTGTTTGTTGTAGCTCCCAGATTGATTCAAGTTTGGAAGCAGGAGTGGCATCCACTTCCTAAACCACAGGCCTCTGGAAAGTCTATAAATTTTGGAGAAATGATGATAGTTATAGAAAGGCTTCAAGCCTTTTATTTATCTTCTGTTTATATATGTATCCTTCCCTCATGTGTTTTCAGTCTATATGCTGAACAAATCATTCAAGAACTTAGACTCTATGAAGAAACATGTGGTATCAAACAGGAGGAAATTGAGGAAGCAGCGGAATGCTCCCCGATGGGTGCTTTTGGATAGTGAGAGCCAATGAGAATACTTGATTATGGAAGAATGTGGAATGACAGAGCTCTTGGAATTTGAACCATGCTTTGGTTCTTAAATTCTGCTTTTGATCAAACATTCTTCTAAGTCTTATAGCACTAGTCTGTCCATTTGCTGTATAGAGGTAACTTGTGGTTACACTGTGATGCTGATGTGTCTAATGGGATACCCATGGTGGACAGTGTTTGGTGGAGTTCCCCAATTAAAACAAGCTTGGAAGCATGAGTGGCAGCTTGCCTCCGGAAACCCTATGAACTTGGAGAAACTATGATAATTATACAAGTGTTCAGGTCTTTCATTCATAGGGTCGTTATGAGTCACCTACGACTCAACAGCATTTAACAACAATATCAATAATGCCAAATAATCAGATATGTCTCAGAGAACAAATACCGTGTTCCTTGGAGGCAAAGATAGCAAATGTCTCATGTGTTGGCGTGTTTCTAGGGAAGGCTATTCCTTAGAAAGGAACATCATGTTTGAAAAGGCAGAGGGTCAGCAAAAGAGAGTATGACTTTCAATGAAATGGCTTGACGCAGTGACTGTGGCAATTGGCTCAAGTACATTAGTGATGATGAGAATGGCACAGGATAGAACAAGGTTCAGATTGTACTTGACATGATGGCACATAACAATAACAATTATAAACATAACTTCAACCAATATCCCATCATAGAATATGCTTATATCTTGGAGGGAACTCAAATTTACTTCTTAGATTTAATATGTTAGCAAGAAACCACAACAAAGTTTTCTTATTTTTTGCAGAGAAATTTATTACACTCTCAATGCAAATTATTTAATTTCCAAGTGTGTGATAATGATTTCAAGTGTTTAATAAGCATATACACACACATACACAGATATATATATATATATATATATATATATATATATATATATATAGTAGGGAACCTGAAGAAAGAACCAATAGAACATGTTTTCTTCCACGTAATTAAACTTAACAAGTATGCCTTGGAGGTGCAACTGTGGGGTTTTATTTTTTTGTTTGTTTGTTCTGGTAATTGTTAACATGTCAAATGTACCCTTTATGATAATAACAACCTGAGATGGTTTCTTAGAGGAATAACAAAATAAAACTCTGGGTTCAGTGAGTATGTTAGTCATGATCTAAGTCAGAAAGAGCGATTAGTTTTTCTGTCAGCTGAGTCAGAACAAACATCACAGCCTGGGAAAATTATACTTTGTCATAATGATAATCTGAACTGAAGTTTCCAGGTGTCCCGGCTAAATGGAGTGAGTAACAGCTTTGGCATTGCATTCAGAAAGTCCTAAGTGCCCAGTGCTAAAAGCAATACAAAGCCCATCTCATTCCCAGAAATAGCCACGTTTTATGTCATTCTATTATCCTCTACTTTTTTCTACCACATGTCAAGTTAATGTCCTCTCCGAAGGTGTTCTTCCTTCTGGAATAATTTTTGTATATTGTTGATTCAAAGAGAAAGTAAAAAGTAAAGCATCTAAATGCAAAATTTGGCTTTGAAAATTACTTGAAGGGAGAAATTGATGTGCAACAGTATAAAGGACTCTATGGCTCAGGTCCCTTAAGGCAATACTTCTCCTCCTTTCAGTTGTGGTTTGGGTAAAGGTTTACAGAATAAATTCATTTGCTACTCAATGGTTGACATACATTTTGTTTCATGATGTGATGTTGCAGTCTCCTTGTTAGACTGGCAGCACTCTCAACACTTCCTCCATGGGCGCCCTGTTTCCTCTTGTCCTTTTTTCCAGTACTTTCCTGACTTTTTAGGGTAAGTTTTCGATAAATGCTACCATTTTGTGGTTGATGATTTTGAATGGTTCATTCCTCACAGCTGTTATTGTTCACTAAATAGCGGCTCTATTTAGGGCTTTACTGCCAACTAATGTCTTGATGGTTGGAACTCACATAGAAGCACCACTACAGAAAGACTGGTGATCTCTTTCAAAAACCCCACAGTCAAACCTGTATGAGTTTGTTTTCGTTTTGGTTTATGATGAAATTGTAAGAATTTTTGCTCTCTTTGAAGGATACCTGATTTGCTTTTTTTGGCCAATTTGAGCACAAACACTGCTCATTTGCCAGTACAGGTTCAATCATTTATTTGGTCTTGAAACTGAAGGGAAAAAAATGCAAGATTCAAATTATAATAGTAAAGGAAGTTCTGGTGGCCTAGTGGCAAGAAGCCAAACTGCAATCCTAGAAGTGCATGGTTCGAATCAACCAGATGCTCTGCTGGAGAAGGAGAGGCAATCTCCTCCTGTACCAGTCAGATCTGATTTGATGGCACACACACACAAAAATAATTAAAAAAAAGTATAATATTAAGGGATTATCGGCAAAATATTGACTAGGACAGGAAGCACCAAAGAAAGATGGAAGAAATACAGATCATTATAAAAAAGAATTGTTTCATGCTGACCCATTTCAGGAAGTAGCGTATAAGCAAGAATCAATGGTAATGAAGAAAGAAGTTTAAGCTGCCCTGAAGAAATAAGCAAAATAAGATCCCACAAGTGAATAGAATATTAATTGAAGTATTTCAGAAGAATTTTAAAAAGCTGTCAGGATGTGTTCACTAGTATATAAAAGAAATTTGGAATATCTGGACAAATGACTGGAAGAGATCCATATTTGTTCCCATTCCCAGAAAAAGATGTTTCAGTTGAGTAATATTAAACAACATCATTAATATTACCAGCATGTTAAATCTGGTTTAGGATTACTGAAAATGTTTGAAGTAACAGAAGAAAAAGATACTGTCAGAAATTCAAGCTGGATTCATTCAGAATGAAGGATATAATTGCTGATATCAATGGATCTCGGCTGAAAGCAGAAAATAACAGGAAGATAGATGTTTGCTTGTATTACGTGCATTCAATTTGTGGAGTGTGTTAGATTGTGGAAAACACTGAGGAGAATAGAATTCTAAAGCACTTAATTGTGCTCATCTGAAGTATTGACACATCCAAGAAGCAATTGTTCAAATAAAACAAAGGGATATTGTTGTTGTCAGGTGCAGTTAAGCAGAGTATAACTCTTAGCAACCCTATGAACGAAAGATCTAAACCCTGCTCTACTCTGCACCATCCTCACACTTCCTTACACAGGAGTCCATCACAGCAGTCACTGCCAACTGACCGAGTTGAGGGTCTTCTCCTCCGCCAACTGACCTTCTCAACATCATGTTCTTCTCCAAGGATAGCACCTCCTAGCAACAAACCCAATTTATGTGAGAGGAAGCCTCATCATTCTTGCCTTCAAAGAGCACTCGAGCTACACCCTCTCCTAAGCATATCTGTTCATTCTCTTGGCCATCCATGGGATGTTCAGTGCTCTTCTCCAACACCACAGCTCAAAGGCACCCATTCTTTTTCTGTCATCCTTATTCATTGTTCATGTCATTGTCAATGGATATCACATGATTTAAAAGCAAGAACGTTGTACATCATGGTTGTATACTTTCTCCCATACCTATTCAATCTGTTTACTAAATAAATCATTTGAGAAGCTGAACTCTATATTGAATAATGTGGCATCAGTGTTGAAGAAAGACTCATCAACAACCTATGTTATGCTGATGACAACTTTGCTTGCAGAAAGTTATTAAGACTTACTAATGAAGATAATATGAAGAACTTACTAAAGAAGATTAAAAAATTACTTGGGAATTGTGTATCTTTCTCTGTGGAGTAGCTGACAGATTCAAACCACCAGCGTTTGAGTTGGAAGGACACCTCCCTACTGACCGAGTCACCAGAAAGCTCTTCACAGATACTTAGGTTACTACGAAGAAATATCAAATTCAGATTGAATTATCACTGTTACTTAGGACACTTAAATATCAATATTATATTTATTATACCACGTGAATAAGTTTAACCTAATTAACATCTTTTGTATCCACATTCCTCTGCAATTCATTTTGCCTTTTAAACCCAGCTCTTTAGATCTTGTCACCTTGGCCCTTATTCTTTTTTTAATAGGAAAAAAGATGTGTTAGGAGCAGAATTCAAACTAAAAGCTCAGCTTGGAACAAATATTCCAATAAGTGGAAACATTCACTAATTATTCACTGAAGATTATGCTAATGATGCCTAGTTGTGTCAGTAGTTTAAACCCTCTAGCCACTCCCAGAGAAAGATGGATAATGTCTTCCCATAATGATTAACAGTCTCTGAAAACAATGGAGGCTCCTTTTAAACCAGAATGGGCTGGACAGCAGTGGTTTTGGTTTTTCATTTATAGATTAAGATAGTAAACACATACTCCATTCTTTAAAGACAATCCCAAAGAGAGAGAAAGGATTATTATGTCCTGTTAGGGTGTGGTATGAATAATAGATTTTAAAATGAAACCAGCTTCATGACCTTCTACCTTGGGACCTTTCTGAACCTCTGTGGCATGGTCCTTTTCTTATTTGTAAAATAAGACTAGCACATTTCTCATTATTCTGAAAAAAGAAAAAACAAACAAAAAAAAACACCACAACCGAAAAACGGTTGTCTTAGAGTCAAGTCCAAATTATGATGGCTGTTCTGTGCTGCAAGGTAGAATGGTGCTCCACAGGGTGTCCAAGGCTGATCTTCTGGAAGCAAATCACCACATCTTTCTTAAGGTGGATCTGGGTAGGTGTGAAGTGACAACTTTCTCCTGAGTAATTAAGTACTCAAACATTCTCCAAGGCATTTTTCCCTTTATTTAAGTGGTTTAAATGAAATCGCATATGCTAAATACCTTATCTGATAGCTTGATAGGACTCCAATATGATCTTTATTCTTCTATTTTTCCTACTCTTTGCATTGGATTACAATGGGGAAAAGAGTGACTCTATCTTCTAAACTATCCAGAGGCCAATGGACTGAAACACCTCTTATATCTATTGTGCGTAAAGAAGAAATGAAATGGCAGCCATGATACTCCTTTAGGACCTGTGCAATTAAATTATTTGGGAATATTTTCTTCTGAGGGGAAGACATCACCAAAGAAACTTTGAGTACAATATTGACACTGAATCTCACTCACCCTAAATCAGAAGCTATTAATGTAACACAGTCACTCTCCCCCATATCCTTTAACTTATTGATTAAAAAAGAAGAAGTCTATTGCACTACAAAACAGAAACATGATAAATGCTGCTGAGTTAACAAGTCCCCAGTAGTATCACACCATGCTGGGTATGACGGATAAGAATTGGTGGACTCTATCAGTTAAGGCCTTGAGATCAACTTAATTTAATGGCCATTCTGTTGTACTGTTTAGAAGGGCTGCAATGTGATAATAAATTTGCCATCCCCTCCATGAACAAATGACTAGAATATAAAATCTATCGACTGGAAGATGTAGTGCTTTTAAAATCTGCTTCAGTACATTATTGCAGTGAAGGAAGACGTGTCTGGACTTTGATTCACGATTAAGATCAACACATTTTATTATGGTGGGATCTTCCTATACTATTAACTGTGTTTGCGTTTGAGGCATAAAAACTGTAAAATAGGACATTTTACTTTGAGAGCACTCGAGGGCTGAAAGGATATTGCCTTGATTTTATTCAGTGGCTGGCATTGTCATTTTCATTTCCTCAAAATAAGTATTAGATTTGCTAATCTTTGTTTTAGTAATTCAAGTATCAACTTCTGTGACCCTTCCAGAATCTTGGAGTTCATGTATTCCTTCCCTTCTTTTGAAGTATAATACACAGTAAAACTTGTGAAAGTAAGAATATATATAAAAGTGAAACCTGTAGGAGAAAATAAACTCAAATAATTCCACTGAAATAAGTAACAGACAAGTGGTAAGACTAAATCCTGTCCAAGGTGGACAACTTGTGGGACCTGGAAAATCAAAGGGGTCTCATTGAGAGCTCTAGATCTCACTCTATGTATTTCCAAGGATAATTGTCCCAGTTGTTCTACATGATTAAATTAACTGAAGGTCCATATCTCTCACAAACCTCATTTTTTTCCCCTGAAATCCTTTCACTTTTCTCAGGTAAAGAATTGCTTACAGTACCCCCATTCCATTGTCATTGAGTTCTTTCCAACTCATAGAGGCCTTCTATGGAGTTTTAGAAGATGGAAATTGTTAAATGAGGAGACCACCCCTCTCTCTTCTGAAGAGTGGCTGGTTGATGGGAACAGATGACCTCTTGGTTGACAGTCCAACACATTACATACTACATCATCAGAGTGTCTTCTAAAGGTTCATGTCTTGCTTAAAACTGTCTTTTCTAATAGAAAAATAGCCTACTATGTTGTTGTTGTTGATTGCCATCCAATTGAGCATGACTCATAGCGACCCTATGAACAAAAGGCTTGAAGCCCGTCTACAACTATCGGCATTTATCAAAGTTCATAGAGTTTCCAGAGGCATGTTGTTTAGGAAGTGGATGCCACTCCTGCTTCTTAAAGCTTACTATATAAGCATCAATTTTCTTTTTAACTTTGCTATCCCGCGTGCATGCTACTAAATGGGGTACTTGCCCACTGTTACGAGGGTTTTACCAAAACCACATATTGTCATTGGTTCCCTTAAAGGAGTTTTAAAACCATAGGAAAACTTCTTACATTGAATATTTCTGACTTCCTCCAATGCCTAGTCAGATTAGGTAACATCAAGTATAACTCTTTTTTTTTAAATAAACTTGAAATCAACAGATTAGGGACTATAATTATATCTGCAAAATCTCTTCAACCATGTAGTAATAAACATAATATCCCATCATATTTGTAGTCTCTCTTCAGCTATGGGGAATGCTGAAGAGAGGACATAGACACAAGGAGTATAAATTCTGAGGACATCTCAACAATCTGCCTGGGGAATGCCTGGGAAGGGAGAACCCCAAAATTTTGTTCAGAAAGAAAAATTGCCAATTGAAAGCAGAACACACTGGGAAAGATTGATGCCCATATAAGGCATATGTGTTAAGCAGCAATAGAAAACTAAAACATGCTTCCATCATCTCATGTATGTTTACACAGATAAATAATATTTAGTATGGTGACAATTTCATGAAGATTTTCCAAGCTTGACATCATGATAGATGAAAGCAGGCTGCTCCTTGGAGGCAAAGCTTTTGAAGTTCTGTCTCACATACTTTGGATACATGGCCAGGAGGGACCAGTCCTTGGAGAAGGACTTTATGCTTGGAAAGGTGAGGGACAGTGCAGGAGAGGAAGATCTCAGATGAGATGGAGTGACATAGTAACTGGGGCAATGGGGGTAGACACATCAGAGACAGTGAGATTGACTTAGGATAGTACAGGGTTCAGAACTATTGTACATAGGGTTGCCATAAGTTGTAAGAGACTCAACAGTACATAGCAACAACAACAATAGACGTTAATTTAGTCATTCTGGCCTTGATTCTTGATCATAAAAGTAAGGAAGCTAATAATTTAATGGAATAAGTGTCTTTGAAAAATAAACACTAGAGGGTTGTTGGTTTTTTTTCTGTTGTTTTGTTTTGTTTTGTTGTCTTGGTTTTTTTTTTAGGACCTGATAAATTTCTCCCTTTGTAAGAATTCTTTTCAAATATTTTACTTCAATCATTGTCAGTTTGGATGGGTAATGAATTTCTAGGTATTTTTCCATTTCCTCAATGTTATTAACATTTGTAAGAGTTTAGTTTTTCATAATATTCCATTAATGTCCTTTTTATTTTAGTTTATATTATTGTGACATCATCCATTTAATTTATTATTTAAAATATTATTGTCTTTTCTTATGTTGCCTTTGCCAGTAGTCTGTCAAATTTATTGACACTTTTAAAGAACTAACTCCTGGTGCTGATAGTTTAAATTCTTTTTCTATTTTCTATGCCATCTTTTTTTTTTCTCTGGCTAACAGTTAATTAACTACAATTTAGAACAATCAAGAACTCCAAAATCCTATTTACTCAGATCTAACTTTATTCTTTCTCAGGTTTAATGGTGAGGGAAGATTTGACCAAGGAACTTTCATCTCTCTCTCCATGGGACACAAACTCTTTTCCTATTAGAGTACTACCAGTGATGAAAAACATAAATTTAAGGGACAGGAAGGGATATAGAATAATTAATTGACTCTTGTCAATGACTTCCTTGTGTTAAGATTCTGTAAGCCCAGTCTGTAGATTTTCTTCTCACTCTGTTGGGAAAAGTTTCTGATGTGTATAGAGATTTAATCTTTAGAAGGTCCCATGAGTCAATTTTATCCTCTTTTAGATTGCGCATTTCTCCTTTTAATGGCAGTGCCTTTATATCTTGGACTAGCTCTTTTAAGCTTGATCCCAGTTTGTCTTTTAAGAATGTTATGGTTTTGGGCTTACTCCCAGGTCTCTGATCCACCTTGAGTTGATTTTTGTGTATAATTTGAGATGTGAACCCTGTTTCAGCTTTCTGCAGGTGAAAGTCCAGTTTTGTAAGCACCATTTGTTGAAGAGCTTATCATTTCCCCATTTGATAGCTTTGGTTTCCTTGTCAAATATCAGTTGACCATGGATAGCTGGGTCTATTTCTAGGCTCTCAGTTCTGTTCCATTGGTCGATGTGCCTGTCATTGTACCATTACCATGCTGTTTTGGTTACCACTGCCTTATAGTAGGTTTTGAGGTCAGGGAGTGCTATGCCTCCAACGTCATTTTTTTTTCTCAGAAGTGTTTTGCTTATTTGGGGTCCCTTGTCTCTCCAAAGAAATTTGATAATTCGCCTTTCAATCTCCTTGAAAAATGAAGTTGGTACCTGGATTGAGATTGTATTGAACATGTAGACTGCTTTTGATAGGATTGTCATTTTCAGCATATTGAGTCTTTCTATCCATGAAATGGGCATATTTTTCCATTTCTTTAGGTCTTTTATTGTGTCTTTCAGAAATGCTCTGTAGTTTTCTTTGTATAGCCTGAGAATGAGAACTGAGATACAAACAGATTTGTACACCAACATTCATAGCAGCATTATTCACCATTGCAAGAACATGGAAACAGACCAAATTTCCAACCATAAACAAATGGATTGAGAAATTATGGTATATTCACACAATGAAATACTATTCAGCATGCAGAAAATTATTACCTAACTTGGGAGGGGAGCTTTATTCTAGGTGAACTAACTTAGTCCCACAAGGATAAATATTGTGTAAGACCATTATTGTAGAATGGGTATAAGAATCCAGGAGGGGTGGGAGAGGCTGGAAGCAGAGGGATGTGGATTTACAGGGGGAAGAGAGAAATAATCATTGGGTTGTACAATTTGATGGAGGGGGTGAGAAATTGAAATAATTTGTTTGAATTTGTATTAGAAATTCGTAAATAAACTAATGAAAAGAAAAAAGTCAACTTGGGGAGAGGGAAGGGAGAGAGGGAGGTAAAAGGGAGAGAGAGAAAGGAGACAGGGAAGGGAGAGAGGGGAGAGGGGGGTACAACAATGAATGAGTGATTGAAAAGGTGAATATTTGACAAAATGCATTTTCACCTATTGTCAAGTTTCTGCCTATGACTCACTGAATGTCATTAGAAGTTATAACACTTAACAATAGATCACAGTTGCTCTTAAAAAAATACAGGAGAAAGTAGAAAAACAAACAAGACTCTAGAAATATTAAACTTTTCAAAATTTGCTTATCAAGAAGGAGTTACTTTCATAAACGGATTTTAATTAAAAAGGAAAGAGAGAGAATGAAAGCAGTTTTTTGAATTATACTTTTATTCCCTAAAACAAATTATTTCTAGAACTTAACAACAAAATCATAGCTTGGTCAGAAAATGAACAAAGACATTGAATATAGCTAATTTACAGAAAATATACAAAGAAAGCATGTGGAAAAATCACCTTGTCAGGGATCCCTCCAGAAGATTTAAGAGCAATACTTTCATTTCAGAGACTAAGGTACATCTGTCCAGGCCAAGATCTTCACAATTCTTTGCTATGCATCAACAAGCTGGACAATAAGAAAAGAGTACGAGAGAAGATCCAATGTCTTTGAGTTATGGTACTGCATAAGAGTATTGGACATTCCATGGACTGTCAAGAGAACAAATAAGTCTGTCCTGGACAGGGTGAAACCAAATTGCTCCTTGAAGGGAAAGATTTTGAGGCTCCATATCACATATTTGGGGCATGTAGCTAAGAGGGACCATTCCATGGAGAAGGACATCATGCTTGGAAGGGTGGAGGGACAGTGCAGGAAAGGAAGACCCCTGATGAGATCGACTGACACAGTAACTGGGGTAATGGGGGTAGACGTGTCAGAGACAGTAAGATTGGCTCAGGAAAGGGCAGGGTTAAGAGTTACTGTGCTTAGGATCTCTATGGGTTATAAATGACATAACAGCACCTAACAACAATAATAACAAACTACAATGATATAACACTGCCACTTCTTTTCTCAGTTGTTGTTGTTATATTCTGTCAAATCACCTGCAACTCATAGTGACTCTATGTATAATAGTTCTGAAGCTTGCCCTGTCCTAAGCCAGTCTTCCTGACTCCATATACCTACCTCCATGCCCTAGTTAGTGTACCTATCCATCTCATCCGAGATCTTCCTCTCCTACTCTGTCCCTACACCCTTCTGAGCATGATGCCATTCTCTAAGGACTGGTCCCTCTTGGCCATGTACCATTATGTGAGAAAGAGCTTTAAAATCCTAGCCTCCAAGGAGAAACCTGGTTTCACCCTCTCCAAGACAGACCTATATGTTTTCTTGATGGTCCATAGTATGTCCAAGACTATTCTCCAGCACCACAACTCAAAGGCATCAACTCTTCTTCTATCCTTCTTAGTCATTACTGAGCTCTCTGATGCATAGTAAGTAATTGTAAAGACCGTGGACTGGATCAGAAGCCCCTTAACACTTTAGACTGGCATAGTTGCTTCTCAG
The DNA here is from genome assembly GCF_000299155.1 of Elephantulus edwardii. NCBI lineage: Eukaryota > Metazoa > Chordata > Mammalia > Macroscelidea > Macroscelididae > Elephantulus > Elephantulus edwardii. The sequence continues at coordinate 1,016,865 of NW_006399785.1, forward strand.
TACTCTGGAAAGTTCCCTGACAGCAGATTTAACTAATACCATTCACCTTTTGATTTCCTGACTGCTGGTGCTGAAAGTGTTGATTATGGAGCCAAGCAAGCTGTAACTGCTAATGACCTCAAACCTCTTCTTTATCTATCATTGGTGCTGCCAATTGGCTCAGTGCTGAGAATCTTTGTCTTCTTGATGTTGAGCTTCAAGCTATATTGAAGACTACAGTCCTTGACCTTCTGCAATAAGCACTTCATGTTCTCAGTTTCAGCAAGTAAGCAATTTTCATAATACTTTCCATAATTTCCATAGTACTACACAAATAGGCACATGGTCGGACGTGTCCCTGCCACATGTTCCTGCACATATTTCTGCCAATCATTGGGTCAATGTTCATTGCAAATTGACTTACAGACTTTACTCAAAGTTTTTTTTAATTTATTAGGGAAATAGTTTGGGGAGTAAAGGAGGCAAAAAATATTATACAATGCAAGTCCAGGCTCAGGCCAGAAATACCAAGTCACACTAACTGCAAGACATAATTCTTCAATTAGTTCAGACATTTTTCATCAGCAAGTCAAAGTCTAGGTGCAGTTCAGCAGCACAAATAAACCTCTGGTTTCCTCAATTGTCCAGCAAACTTTATCTCAGAGTAGTTAAAAATCACCTTTTCCTTCAATCATCCAGCAAGTTACACCTTTAACTATGGCTCCATTTCCAGGGTTCCTCTGATTATACCTTGCCACAATCTCTTCACAGTCTCTCCACAATGTAACAGCCACTTCACCATATCCCACAGTCTCTTCACCCTCTCCTCACCATTTCTTTCACAGTGTGGAAAATGCTCCCTTATTTTAGTTACACAGCAGTTGATTATTTGCAAGACTATGTGTCTGCAGTGAAGGTAGCTAGAGATCATGCCCCCAAGTGAGACTAACTGAAAGGCCAGAAAGCCAATTTTCAAGGTTTCTAACACCACACAAAGTTTCACCATCCTCATCCCTAAGGAACTTCTTCTGGGACCTATTTCTTTGTTGGCAGTTCAAAGGATATGAAATATTCTTTGTCAATACAACAGTATAAAGGCATCAATTCTTCTGAGATCTTTCTTATTTATTATACCCCTTTTAGACACATAGGAAGCTATTGAAATTACCTTCTCTTGTAATGGTTTTGTTGTTATGTGCCATTTATTTACTCTGTATAGAGTCTTATTTTAAGTGCCTAAAGATTTCTGATAACATAGAGTTTAACATTTCAAATTGTTGTTGTTATTATGTACCGTTGAGTCACCTATGATTCATAGCAACCCTATGTACAGAAGCTCTGAACCCTGCCCTGTCCGGAGCCAGTCTCACTCATTCTGACACACTGACCCCCTTTGTCTCAGTTACTGTATCAATTAATCTCTTCCAGGAAGTATTTGATAGAAAATGTTCTCTGTGCAATGTCTTTTGATTTCTTGACTGTTGCTGTCATAAGTGTTGATTGTGAATCCAAATAAGATTAAGTCATTAATTATTGTTGTTAAGTATGACTTATAGAGATACTATGAACAATAGACCTGAATTCTGTCTTATCCTGTGCCATCCTTGTCATTATCGACACATTTGAGTCCATTGCCACAGAGCCTGTATCAATCAATCTCATTGAGGGTGTTCCTCTCTTTTGACCCTCTATATTTCCAAATACAATGGAATTTGGAAATTTGTTATCCATTTCCAAGAAATAGCCTCTCCTAATATGTTCAAAATATGTGAGACAAAGCTTCACCATCCATGTCTCCAAGGAACATTCTGGTTGCATTTTCTCTAAGACTTATCTGTTTGTTCTTTTGGCAGTCCATGGGATAGTCAGTTCTTTTCTCCAATAACACAACTCAAATGCATCTATTTTTCTTCTGTCATCCTTATTCATTGTCCAGCTCTCAAATGCATAGCAGGTAATTGGAAAACCATGGCTTGAAGTAGGTGAATCTTAGCCTTTAAACTGACATTGTTCTTCAAGACTTTGGAAAGATCCTTAACAGTAGACTTTCTCAATGCTGTATGTATTCTGATCTGTTAGTACCCAGGGTCTTCAGTGAATCAAGCAAGATTAAATCATCAACAATTTCAATCTTTGCTCCCTCTATCACACTGTTGCTCTTGGTCCAGTTGTGAGGACTTTTGTTTTCCTTATATTGGGAGCTAATCCATAATAAAGACTGCAGTCTTTGATCTTCTTCAATAAGCAGTTTGGTGGAGCCGGTTTGGGGTGGGGTTTTTTCCCGCTTTCTGCAAGCAAAGTCATATCATCTGCACAATGCAGATTGTTGATGAGTCCTCCTCCAATACTGATGCCACATTCTTCTACATGTGAATCATTTTCAAACTATTTGCTTAGTATACAGATTGAATAGGTCTAGTTGTTGTTGTTGTTGTTGTTAGGTGCCATCAAGTTGAATACAACTCAGGACGACCCTAGAAACAACTGATCTGAGCATTCTCCAATCCCTTGTCATCCTCACATTCTCTGGCCCACTCAAGCCTATTAATATAATCACCATGTCAACTTAACTAGTTGAGAGTCTTCCTCTCCTTCACCATCCCATCCCTTCCCAAGAATGATGGCTCTCTCCAAGGAATAACCTTTCTCAGCAACATGTCCAAAGTATGTAAGATGAAGTCTTATCATCCTTTCCTCCAAGGAGCACTCTGGCTGCACCTTCTTAAAAACATATATGTATTTGTTCTTTTGGCAGTCCATAGAATTTTCAGTACTCTTCTCAAGCACTACTGTTCAAAGCATAATTCATTCTTCTGTCATCCTTAGTCATTTTCCAGGTCTCAGATAAATAGCAAGTGATTGAAAATACTATGTTCTGAATCAGGCTCACCTTGGATCTCAACCTGGCATAGAAATATGTATATATAAAGGATGTAACCTCGATTCACAGACTTCCTGATTTTAAATCATGCAGGTTGCAATAGCGGGGTAAGGAAATATTATTATAATTACCAAAATTCAACACAAACACATGACATGAGCAAGTAAGAGAGTAGGAAATGGCACCATTAGACTTGGTTTATGAACATAAAAGATAATTCAAATCATTGCAATTGAGTCAAAACTGACTCATAGTTTGTTCTCCAATGGCTTTTCTTTCAATGGCTGTAAATTACATGACAGGAATTTGCCCATCTTTCTCCCACATAGACTGGAACTTCCCACCTTTGAACTGGCAACCAAGCCCTTAACCACTGTGAAGGTGCCAAAATGTTTGATTTATAAAATCATAATACCTTTGAAGGACAATAAGTATGTCTATCCTTTGAAAATACCAGCCATTGAAAACCTTACAGAACCCAGGTGTACACTGACACAAGACGGGGTCGCACTGAGTTGGAGTCAACTGTATGGCAACAAGCAGGCTAATCTAATTTAAACAGGCATACCAATCTTATATGTAAGAACTAAGCCCAACACCACATATTTCTAATTTTTAGATTTGTAGTATTTGCTTTCTTTTTCATTCTGTACCTCAATATATTTATTATAAATATGCGGTTGAGTATGAAGTTACAATCTGTTTGTGGGCAATAATTCCTAAGGGGAAAAAAATATTGCCCACAGCCTGAAAAAAAAATCCATCAGAGTTTTGAGGCATTGTCAAAGCCCAGAGGAACACTGGGAACATCTGCTATTCCATTCCTAACAGCAGCATCTGAGTAAGTCTTCCTCATTTCAGAATCTCAGAACCCTGACATTATTTATATGTTGACAGTGGAATTTAAAGTTCGTAAAGACAGAAACTTTATTCGTCTTCGTCTTGGATAGGAGAGGGGCCCAGGAGGACACCGTTTGCCAGAGAATTAGTTTTGGGAATCAGGGCAGGGGACAGAGGCGGAGCTTTCCTCATCTCCACGCCTCATTCAGATACCCCACGGAAAGACGGGAGGAGGGCCCCCCAGACCCCCCCCCCCCGAGGACGCCATTTGCCAGAGAATTAGTTTTGGGCCCGAGGGCCAAGAAACAAAAGTTGTTCACTGGTCCTGGAGGACACATTCTCTCTACTGGGAAGCCATCTCCTTGCATCAGCACCAGGCTGCAAACAGGAGACAAGTGGTATTAACCCACAAGAAGTCCATCCTGGAGTGGAAGTTTAAGAGGCCTTTTTCTCAGGATCTTCCAAGAAAAGAAGCTGTACATGAGAGTTGTATTTAAGAACTTTAAATTGAAGTCATACTGACCGCATCATAAAATCTGCTGTCAGGGCCTCTCCAGAGTACTGAAGAGTAACGATGTCAGTCTGGAAATGAAGGTGTGCCTGATTCTGGTCATAGACTTATTTGCTAAACATCAGAAAGCTGGACAATGACTAGGGATGATAGAAAGAGAATTGATGCATTTGAGCTGTGGTGCTGGAGAAGAGTATTGAATATACCATGGACTGACTGCTAGGAAGACAAACAGGTTCGTCATGGAGAGGGTGAGGCCAGGCTGCTCCTTGGCGGCAAGGATTCTGAGACTTCACCTAACATATTTTGGAAATGCTGCAAGGAGGCAACAGTCCTTGGAGAGGGACATCATTCTTGGAAGGATGGAGGGACAGTGCAAGAGAGAAAGACCATGAATGAGATGGATTGATTCAGTGACTGGGTAATGAGCATAGGTGTGTCAGAGACAATAAGGTTGGGACAGGATAGAGCAGGTTACAGGGCTATTATACATAAGGTCACTATGAGTCTCAAGCAACTTAACAGCACATAATAACAACAACAAACAAAAATTACAAACTTCATCTTTTCATCAATCAAATTAAGAGTTACTAGTGTTATATGACTTTATTTTACCTGGATCCACAATCATCATTTGAGGTAATAGCAGTCAAGAAATCAAAAGATTTGTCATATTGGGAAAATCTGCTGTCAAGGATGTCCACAGCAATGAAGAGCAGAGATGTCAGTCTGAAGACCAAGGTGCTATGAGACCAAGCTGATGTGAGCTATAGATTTTTCAATTGCTTCTTAATTATCTGAACAAATGAGAATCACAGATTAAGAACTAAAGCCTTTGAATTTTGGTGCTGAACAAAATAGTGAAAATAGTGACCATCCCATGTGTTTCTGAAAGAAGAAACAGCTGTCTTGGTGAGCAACTAGGGTGCTCCTTAAAGGTAAGGACAGTGAAACGTTATCTCATACACTTGGGTATATTGCCAAGAGAATTCAGTCCTTGGAAAAAGATAAAGAAAAGTGGAGGTTTAGAGAAAAAGCGGAAGACCCTCAACAAGATGGATTGACGCAGTGGTTGTAAGAATGGACATATTGGAGATTGTGAGAATGGTGCAGTAGAAGGCAAGATTCAATTTTGTTTTTCATAAGGTCATCATGGATCAAAGTTGACCCAATAAAACTTAACAACAACCTAATAACAGCAACAGCGTAATTCTCAGTAGGAGAGCTAAGGATGAGTATTCAAAGTCCACACCTCTCTGATCCACTATTGCATTGAGAAAATCTGCTGTCACGGACCTCTCTAGTGTGCTGAAAAGCATCACTGTCAATCAAGATATAAAGGTGCACTTAATCTGACTTCTCTGTAAATGTTCATTAAAATTACAATTAAAATAAAATTTTATTAAGAAAATAACCCTTTAACATCACCTGCCCAAAAAAAATTTCCTAAAATGTCCCTGAACAAGGCAAATGCCTTCCTTCATGTTTCCATAGCAGTCTGAACTTAATGCTCATCGTATTGTTGTTGTTGTTAGGTGACACTGAGTCAGCTTTGAGTCATAACGACTTTATGCAGAATAGAAGGAAACCCTGCCCCATCCTGAGCCTCCTTCACAATTTGTTGTACTCAAGTCCATTGGGGCAGACACTGTGTCAACTTATCTCATCAAGGATCTTCTTCTCTTTTATTGATCTTTTACTTTTCCAGGCATGGCATTCTTTTCCAGGGACTGGCGCCTCTTGACAGCGTTCCCAAAATATGTGATTTGAAGTCTCACCATCCTTATTGCTAAGGAGCAACGTGTCCTATAAGATAGATTTGTTTCTTCTTTGACATTTGACAATAAACTCTGTATTCTTTGCCAATACCACAATTCAAAAGCATTCATTCTTCTCTGGTCTTGCTTTTTCATGCCCAACATAGCCCATTTGAAAACTTTGAATGCCTGCCCCTCCCAAAACTGAAGCCAAAGCTAAGATGTTAAAGGCCAATAAGGCAGTCCTGAAGGGTTTCCACAGCCACAAAAAAAAAATGGAAAATCCTTACATTACCTTCCTTCTGGTGGCCTGAGACACTGAGAGTCTGAAATACCCCTGGAAGAGTACCCCCAGGAGGAACAAGCCTAATCACTGTTTCCTCTAATCACTGAGTCAGCCGTGAAGAAGACAGAAGATAATAAGACTCTTGTGTTCATTTTGGATGTCAAGGCCAACAAGCACCAAACCAAACAAGCTGTGAAGAAGCTCTATGGCATTGATGTGGCCAAGGTCAACACCTTGATTGGGTCTGATGGAGAGAAGAAGGCCTATGTTCAACTCACTCCTGAGTATGATGCTTTAGATGTTGCATACAAAATTGGAGTTATCTATTAGGACTGCAGAGCCCTTTTCTCTATTAGGACTGCAGAGCCCTTTCCTTTTGCTCCCAGAATGGCTACTGAGAGAATCCAATCACAGGAAACATCAGCTGTGCTTGTTCTCTCTGTGAAACTACCCTACCACCCTTTCCCCAGGAATAGTTATTTTGAAACCCCACCCCACTTCCCTATCTTGAAGGAAGCATCTGTAAGTGTCCCCTTTCCCAAGTCCATTGTAAGAAAGTATAAAATCATCCTCTAAATCTTAGTGGGAGTTGGTCTTCTACTTAAGAGCCAGCCCGGCAGTTTCTACTCAATAAACTGTCTTATTTGGCCTGCACTGGGTTCTGTCCTTCCTTGGCAACCTTGCATTATCTAAACTGAATCCAGCTAGTAATTCCTAATACAAATTTTTGTTACTAAAAACAAAAAAATACCCCAACTTTGAACAGATGAACTATAGAGCAACAGGGAAAAAAACCCCAAAGCTTTTTTAATTTTAATTTTTTAAATTTAAATTTATTATTAATTTCAGTAAAAAGTTGACAGAGACTTTGGATTTCCATTCATTCATTCTTGCACTTTTCTCCCCTCCCAACCCTCCCCCTAGTACACTACCCTCTTGGAAAAGTAAAAGACAAGCTTCTTTCATTGTTTTACAAAGCCTCCCCCAGGTCCACTCCACCGTGTAGCCTTTGCTCTACACTCCTGTCATGACAAAAATACCTAATCACATATCCCTTTTGAACAGTTTTCTCCCTCATCTGTTTCAATGCAGTAGGCATTATTGAACCCATATTTCTCAGTCTCTCCCCAACCGCAAGGTCAGTCCTGTTTTACAACAGTGTCACCATACAGTATTTGTCCTTTTGTGACTG
>NW_006399785.1:1024619-1025179 GCF_000299155.1 Elephantulus edwardii
CCTTCTTGATTTTGAACCATGTAGTGTCTCCTTGCTCTGTTCTGACAACTGCCTCATGGTCCGAGTATAAGTTTCCCATTAGCACAATCAGATGTTCTGGGATTCCCATTCTTCTCAGAGTCAGCCACAGCTTATTGTGATTCACACAGTCAAAAGCTTTTGTGTAGTCAATGAAGCACAGTTAGACAGTCTTCTGGTATTCTTTGCTTTCTGCTAAGATCCATCTAACATTAGCTATAATATCACTAGTACCACGACCTCTTCTAAATCCAGCCTGCACATTTGGCAGTTCTCCGTTGACATATTGTTCCAAATGTTTTTGGATAATTTTCAGCAGAATCTTGCTTGTATGTGATATCAATGATATTATTCGACAGTTTCCACACTCTGTTGGGTCACCATTCTTTGGAATGGGAACAAATATAGATCTTTTCCAGTCAGTGGGCCAGCTGGCTGTCCTCTAGATTTCTTGGCACAACTCAGTGAGCACATCCAGACCAGTGTCTGTCTGTTGAAAAATGTCAATTGGTATGCCGTCAACTCCTGGAGCCTTGTTTCTT
>NW_006399785.1:1025589-1026807 GCF_000299155.1 Elephantulus edwardii
TCAGCCTTTGTAATGATCTTTTGCATTCTTCATGGATGATTTTCTTGATATCCTCCCAGAGCTCATTTAGTCTACGCTCATTAGTGCTCAAGGCCTGAAACTTGTTCCTGACATGGTTTTGAAATTCAAGTAGGATAGACTTAAGGTCAAATTTTGGTTCCCGTGGACTTGATTTAATTTTCCTCAACTTCAGCTTGAACTTGCATATGAGTAGTTGGTGGTCTATCCCACAATCAGCACCTGACCTGGTTTTCACTGCTGATATTGAGCTTCTCCACCGAATCTTTCCCAAATGTGATCTATATGATTCCTATGCAGGCCATCAGGTGAGATCCATGTGTATAGCCTGCATGACATGAAATTCTATGCAGTAGTTATAAGTCACAACTTTGAAAAATACTATAAAACATAGAAGAGGCTAGAGAGCATTATGCTGAGTAAATTAACTCAGGCAGTAAAAGACAAATAGTGCCTAAGACCATTATTATAAAAACAGAAGAATGACCAATAAGATGTGTATGTATTTCAAAAGAGGGAAGGAAAATATGCAGGGGGCTGAGGGTGGGGAGGAGGAAAATCTCAGGGTCACAGATTTCAGGAGATGGAAGAAAAGGGCTAAGGAATTAGGAAAGAGCCTGTGGAGATCTGAAAAGATTGGGTAATAGTGAGCAAAGGTCAATGGTGATTAATTTTATAAGAGACACTACATGGGAATGAGTAAATGAAATGCAATGTGAATGAAAAACAAACCACAAGCAATAGTAATAAAAAAATTTAAAGTAAAAAGATAAAGTAAAATGGTTTACTTTAAAAGGACACACATTTACTCATTAAACCACTATTTTTTTCTGTTGAAAAAAAGCAACATTTACTTAAGAATGTTTTCCTTACACTTTCACAAGATGTACTTAATAAAGTTTTCTCTTAAAATAATAAAAAGACATGCTTTATTGGGCAAATCTGCTCTCAGGTACATGTTTAAAGTGTTAGACAGAGCCTTCATAGGAATGTGAAAGCTAGAAAACAAATAAAGAAAACTAAAGCAGAATTGATGCCTTTGAACTGTGATGTTCTCAAAGAATACTAAATATACTTAGCAATGGTATCACTCTGGAGACTAAGGTACATCTGATACAGGCCATGGTCTTTGCAATCACTTGTTATGCATCAGAGAGTTGGACAATGACTAGGGAGGATAGAAGGAGAATTGATGCCTTT
>NW_006399785.1:1026907-1031593 GCF_000299155.1 Elephantulus edwardii
GAGGAGGGTAGAGAGAATAGTACAACAATGAATGAATGGAAACCCAAAATCTCTGTAAATGTTTATGAAAATTAATAAAGTATAATTATAGAAAAAAAAACCCAAAAAACCTGTTTTGTTAATTCACTACCACCTGCCTGATTAAAAAATGAGATCGGACTCAGGATTCTAAGGCCAAGGAAAGGAAATATGTGGACAACAAACTCTGTCTACATAAATAGACCTGGCCACCAAGAGCTGCCCTGCTGACTCCCTTCCCAAGAGTCCGTGGATTCGCCCTCAGGCCAGTTCGTTTAAAGAAGGAACTCTGCAGGCAGGGCTTGTTTAACAGCCTGACTGTCCAGAACTCATATTGAAAGCAGTAGCAGTCAGGTATGGCTCTGCACTTTTTAATGGGATGAAATCCCACTCAACTATCTAAATGAACACAGACAGAAGGTAATTTCTGGGGTAGAGGACTAGATGGAGACGCATCACAGCATGGGGAAGCTCGTGAGGTTCTGGTACTAGGACAGGTGAGTGAGAGATCTATGATCTTGAAGCTGCTGTTAAGAGAAAAGGAGAAATCATGAAAAAGGCTCACCAGTGATCCCATGGGAGGCACCCTGTCAGGGGCTGACTGTGAAATTCTAATGGGGAAGAGAGAGCTAGGAAGTTCTGGGTTATGTAAACAGCTTTGGTAGGAGGTTGGCTGAGACAGAATGGGAAAGGGGGAGGGATGTAATCCAGGTTTATAGGGAGCAATTTCAGAATTGGATAAAGGGAGTTTCTAGGACCTCTATTAACAAGGTCAGTCCCTGGGAATTTAAGAACTTGAAGGACCTGGATTGAAAAAGAGAGGAGGACACAGAAAGGAGGGGTAAAGCAGGATGAGGCATTTTATGGTTTCTTAAACTGGAGCTGCAGGAAATTAATGCTGTTTTCATATATACTTGTATATAGCTTCAACAGCCAAATTATAGGTAATTTTTTTCTTAAAAAGATTCTCTTTTTTTCCCCCCTTTATATTTTCACTGGCTTATCTCTTTGGTTATTATTCTCAACTCGTTAGACTTTTTTCCAAGTTACATTGCAGTCCTAAAGACACACAGTTTGAATCCACCAGCTGCTCTGAAGGACAAGAATGGGCAAATTCCTCCAGTTCTATTCACTGCCTCTGAAAAACTGCTGGAGGGTCGACAGTGGCTTGGTCCTGACTCAATGGCATGCAACAACAATTTCAAAATAGGCATCCCTAGGTAGTGCAAAGGATTAACACACTCACTTGTTAATCCACCAAAAAAAGACAGTTAACCTGGTGGTACCTTGGAAGGAAGAACTAGTGATTAAAAAATAAAGACTCAGCCACTGAAACCCATAGGAGCATTGTGTTCCCACATGGGATCACCATAAGTCAGACAAGATAGGGTGACAACGAGGTGTTTTCTTTATTTTCATAATAATACATCTACTTCTCTCCTTGTTTTGCAATTTATGGGTGATCTATTAGGGAGCTGTGCTATTTACCCTTTGGTGGTGTCTCTCAGGTAGGTCAAATCCACTGGCAGCTTCAAGAGAAAAAGATGGGCTATTTGTTTGTTGGTGCAGTTTACCACCTGGAAAAAACATGAAGGCTTTACTATGAGTAGGTTCCAATTTGATGACAATGGGTTTGAGTTGTGAGAAAAAAAGACAGTGACATGGATGATGTGGTTTGGTCCCTGATCTCTGTTCAGATCTTCGATATGTCCTTATTTACCTCTTTGTCAGAGCTGCAAAACACCTCTTAGAAAGTCAGACCTGTCAAATACTTTATCTGCTTTTCTCCTGGGGAATATTTCCAATGGAGTCTCACCCTTCTGCTCTATTGTGGAATGGGCCTTCTACTTGTCCACTGCAGGAGAGGCATAAGAAACCTTCTAGAGTTGACCCTGACTCCTGGTGAATTTTCAGAAGTGGATTGACTAGACTTTCACCTGAGGCAACTGTGCGTTGTCAGAAACCTTGCATCTTCTGGCTAAGCAATCAAGAATTTTTGAGGGTTCATTTGCTGATAAGTTATCTATTCCCTAAAGGATCTCCTGTGTCCTAAATCTCATAGTCTCGCATTTTCTCCACCATCTGGGGAAGAGACCCTTGAAAATCAATGTCTTGAAATTTTGCCTATCTGAAAATGTCACTCCCCCTTAGCCTTGCTTCCTAGTTTGGTGAAGAATGTAATTCTAGGCAGAAATAATTTTCATTAGAAGTATGAAGGCATTTCTCTATTTTTTTCTAACAACCAGGGTCTATTGGCAAGCTTGATTCCATCATATTTTCTGCTCATATATGGCCTGCTGTGTTTCTTCTCAGAAGTTTAGAATACTCTCTTTAGTGCTAATGCTCTATGCTTTCTTGGTGTTTGGCCTTGCTGTGTCTTCTTTTCCTTCCCATCCTTCTTCTAAGCATGACCCTTCTAGTCAGGAAATTTATGGCATTAAATTAAGGAAAATTATTTCTTTGTACTGTGAGTCATTGCCTGAAATATGATGAATATTTCATCTGGAATCTTTTTGTAGTCTAATCTTGGAAATGACATTCCATCAATAGGCTTATGCCTATTCCAACTGATATCATAGATTTTTAATACTACTGTAATAAAAGTACAAGTAAGTGTTTTTAAAAATAGAAATGTATTGCCCTAAAATTCTAAAGGAAACAAAATGTATTTTTCTACAATTCCAGAGGAAACAGAAATAAAAAGACCTGTTATGAACCCCACTTAGTCGTAGTGAATTATGTTTTTAATATACTGTTGGCTTTTATTGGCCAAGATTTTGTAGAGAATTTTTACATGTATATTTACGAGAGATACTGATCTGCAGTTATCTTTTATGGTAATGTTTTTGGTTTATGCTTGCTTCATAGAATGACTCTGGGAGTGTTCCTTCTTTTTCTATTTTTTTAAAATAATTTCAGTTCATCTCTAAAAGTTCAATAGAATTAATCCATAAAGCCATCAGGGCCAGAAGTTTTTGGAGAGGAGAGTTTTTTATGACCTACTCAATTTCTTCTTTTGTGAGAGATCTGTTTTAAATTCAGAAGGCCTACCTGTAATATAAAGAGCCTATGGTATCAATACAGCCAGAAATGCACAACTAGGACAGGATAACGTTGATGAATGGGATCTTCTAAAGATTGTGTACTGTGTACATAAAAAATGTTTTCCAGTCCTGTTTTACAACAGTGGCACTATGTAGTATTTGCCCTTTTGTGACTGAGATATTTCACTCAGCATAATGCCCTCCAGGGTCACCCATTTTGAATAATATTGCATGAGTTCCTTGTTTTTCAATGCAGCAGTAGTATTCCATTGTGTGAATATACCGCAGCTTCTCTATCCATTTGTTTGCTGATGGGCACTTAGGATGCTTCCAAATCCTTGCTACTGTGAACAAAGCTGTAATAAACATGGGTGTGCATATATCTGCTTGGGTGGCAGTTGTGGTCTCTTTGGGGTATATTCCCAGTAGTGGAATTACTGGGTCAAATGGTGTCTCTATTTGCAACTTTTTAAGAAAGCGCCATACTGCCTTCCATAGTGGCTGCATCATTTTACACTCCCACCAAGAGTGAAAAAGGGTTCCAGTTTCTCCACAACCTCACCAAGCATTTGTAGAGACTGAAAGAGATGGGATAAATAATGTACACTACATTGAAACAGAAAAGGGAGAGAAGTGCTTAAAAAGGATATATGATTAGGTATTATTGTCATGATAGGAGTCCAGAATGAAGGCTGCATAGTGGAGTAAACTGGGGGGGTTGGGGGGAGGGATTATATAATAATGAAAGAATTTTTCTTTTACTTTTCAAAGAGAAGAGCGAATTGGGCAGAGGGAGGTGTGGGCAGGGAGAAAAGTGCAACAATGAATGAAAGGAAATCCTCAGTCTCTGTAAACTTTCATTAAAACTAATAATGATTAAAAAAATTTAAAAAAATGTTTTCTAGTAGGGGAAAAGAAATCCCACTGACTGGGAAAAATTATTTAGCAATGCCATTTCAGACAATGATATCATAAAGAAAACTTACAGAATCCTTCACAGTAACAGAACTGATAACACAATTACAAAATGGGCAAAAGATATGGAAATACCTTTCACAGATGAAGACATTAAGATGGCCAACATACACATGAAGAAATGTTCCAAATCACTGGCAGTTAAAGAAATGCAAATTAAAACCACAGTGAGATACTATGGCACCCCAACAGCAGTGACAAAGTTTAACAGGACAACAAGCAATAAATATTAGAGAGGATGTGGAGAGATTAGAACTCTTATACACTGTTGGTGGGATTTTAAAATGGTACAATCTCTCTGGAAGGCATTATGACATTTCCTCAAAAAAGCTAAAAATAAAAATTCGATATTGTTGTTGTGTACCATAAAACTGAAAACAGCCCATATCTGACCCTCCAGCAGATTTTCAGAGGCAGTTAATCACACAGGAGGACATTGCTCATCCTTCTCCAGAACAGCAGCCAGTGGCCTTGAACCATGCACCTTTGGGATTGAAGTACTGCTTCTTGCCACTATGGTCCAGTTATTTCACATGTAATAATATACACATATTGTTGCTGATGTTAGATGAATCTTGGCTGAAAGCAGAGAATACCAGAAGAATGTCTATCTGTGTTTCATTGATTATGCAAAGGCATTTGACTGTGT
>NW_006399785.1:1035713-1051367 GCF_000299155.1 Elephantulus edwardii
GTTATGCATCAGAGAGTTGGACAATGACTAGGGAGGATAGAAGGAGAATTGATGCCTTTGAGCTGTGGTGCTAGAGAAGAGTATTCAATGTACCGTAGACTGCTAGGAAAACAAACAGATTCATCCTGGAGAGGTTTAAACCAGGCTGCTCCTTCAAGGCAAGGATTCTGAGGCTGCGTCTAACATACTTTGGTCATGCTGTAAGGAGGGACCAGTCCTTGGAAAGGGATTTCATGCTTGGTAGGGTGGAGGTGGATTGATTCAGTGACTGAGGTAATGCGGGTGAGTGTGTCAGAGATGGTGTGATTGGCACAGGGCAGAGCACGATTTAGGGCTGTTGTACATAGGGTCGCTATGAGTCCCAAGTGACTCGATGGCACATAGCAACAATAACAGGACTATGAAAGAATAAACAAATGTGTCTTGGAGGAAGTGCTACTAAGATGCCCCTTAGAGGTGAGGAAAGTAAAATTTTGTCCTTTGATTGTATGATTAGAAACCATCAGTCCTTTTTAAAAGATGTGCTTGGAGAGGTAGAAGGTCATAAAAAAGAGGGAAGACCCTTAACCAGATGAACTTGACACAGTGACTGCAGCAATGGCTTGAGTATGTCGAAGATAACAGTGATGGTGCAGGACAGGCCAAGATTCTGATCTGCTCTACAGCACCCGATGGGTCTTAGTTGACTCAGCAGCACCTAATCACAACAATTAAGTTCCATATCAGGATGACCACGTCAATTTCTTCCTAATCAGTAGCTTTGAATATTCCTTGGTTATTGGTGATCCTTACACAGTATGTCTCTTCGTGTGTGTGTCTGTGTGTGTGTCTGTCTCTCTCTCTCTCTCTGTGTGTGTGTGTGTGTGTGTGTGTGTGTGTGTGCACGTGCATACTTGCACATGTTCCATTTCTCATCTTTACAAAACTCAGAAGAGGTTACGTTTAGGGTCCTGGTTCTGCTAGTCCAATTTCAACTCATTAGTTACATGAAATTGCGTTACGGGCCCATGTTTTAGAAACAAACAAACAGAAGACAATTTCGATGGAGTGGTTTCTGATACTTAGCGAGCACACTCTTCCTAGTTTAGAGCTCTGCTCTATAGTATTCTCAGCAGCTGAGTTTCTTCTTCTAGGTGCTCCTGGGCCACGCCATCTGCCAGCCCTTCAGTTAACAGTTAGACGGCTTATTGGATCAGTGACAATGTGTGGACTTCATCAGGAAAGATTCTGAGATTAAAAAAAGAAGATCCTGATAAGAAACATTGTTCAGAATGTCAACAGTTAAATGCTAAAACTTCATCACTTGGACACTCACACCTTGCTTCTTACCCAGTCTATTTCAAGAAAATAAATGAATTAAAAATTACCAGATACAATTAAATGTTGTAAAGAGATTTAAAACAATAAAATAATGGTGGTGGCTGTTGTTATATTGTTATGTCAAGTCACCTGCAACTCATAGCAACCCTATGTACAACAGCTCTGAAGCCTGCCCTGTCCTGAGCTAGTCTCACTGACTCTGACACACCAATGCCCTCTCCCATCCTGGCCCTATACCCTTCAAAGCATGATGTCTTTCTCCCAGGTCTGGTCCCTCCTTGGCCACATGCCCAAAGTATGTGAGAAAAAGCTTCAAAATCCTAGCCTCCAAGGAGAAACTTGGATTCACTCTCTCGAAGACAAAACTATTTGATTTGTTGGTGGTACATAGTATGTTCATGACTCTTGTTCAGCGTCACAACTCAAAGATATCAATTTTTCTTCTGTCATCCTTAGTCATTGCCTAGCTCTCTGATGCATAGCAAGTGATTGTGAAGCCCATGGCTTGGATCAGGAGCACCTTGATCTCTAGACTGATCCAACAAGACAATGGCAACCTCCATATCTTGAATATCAATGCAATAGTGATCAATTCATTATCAGATGAGGCATCTGTTACAGTTTTGCTGATTACTGTTGCTAGTGGGTGGCATCAAGTTGGCTATGACTCAGCAACCCTATAAAACTGGATTTGAACTTCCACAGTCCTTTACTATCTTTAACATGCTCAAGTCCATTGTTCTAGTCATTGTGTCAATCCACCTTATTGGGGCTTCTCCTCCTTACACTAATCCTCCCCTTCCTGAAAACAAGTTCTAGATATGTGAGATGAGGTTTCACTCTCTTTGCCTCTAAGGGGGATCTTGATTACCCTTTCAGTTTTGCTAGCACCATTTCTTGAAGAGGTTGTCTTCTCCCCATTCCTCCTTCTCAAAGCTTGGTTGACCTCAGGTGGATAGGTTGATTCCTGGGTTCTCAATTCTGTCACTGCAGAGTATTTAATTACTGTGATGCTGTTTTGATTATTGTGACTTTGCAGTAGGTTTTTAAATTAGGAAGTAAGGCTTCCTACTTTAGTTCTTTTTCTTTAGTAGAGCTTTGTTTATGTGGGGTCTCTTTTCCATATAAAGCTGGTTTCTGCTTTTTCTATCTTTTTGAAGAATAGTGTCAGGATCTGAATTGGGATGACATTAAAACTAAAGATTGTAAAGGAAAGGGGAATGGTCCTTTGTGAAAAACAATGTACATGAACTTTGTACATAAACCAGTATAAAATAAAAATTTTATAAAAATAACAAACTAACCCCCCCCCAAAAAAAAAAAACACCACCAAAACAAAACAGTTAAACGGCTTAATTAATTATTTCTACCACCCAGGAACATCCACAAGTGTAGGGCTATGATTTCCACGCATATTTTATGAGGACATAGTCCAATACGTGAAACATTGTCTTACTTCCTTTGGTGTATTTTCAGGAGGCACGAGTCCTTGGAGAGAGACATTATGCTGGGAAAGGTTCAAGGTCAGTGAAAGGGAGGAAGACCCTTCACAAGAAGGACTGACAGCAACTACCACAATGGACTTGAGCAGGCCAGAGAGAGATGAGGATGGTGCAACATCGGGCAAGTCTCACAGCTGTTATTCCGAGAGTCAATATGAGTCATCCTGGATTTAATGGAGCTCTGGTGGCCTAATGACAAGAAGCTGTGCTGCAATCGGGAATGCTTGCTGCTCAAGGCCACCAGCTGCTCCACGGGAGAAGAGCCATCGCCCCCCGGGCAATTAACCGCCTCAGAAAAACCCATCAAGCACAGCCCACAACAACATTTTGGCAGCACACAACAACTCAGAAGTACACAACAATCATAACACAACACACAATAACCTAGAGTACATAACAACAACAACAATAACAGCACACAACTCAAGAGTACACAACAACAACCACAAATGACAACAGTGTAATCCATAACAACTGGTTTAAGACTAAGCAGTGAATTCTGATCCCATTCAAGGGGAGGGGTTTATATAAAAATGTTAATGCAAAGATTATCAAAGGGAGGAGTATGTTTTAGGGGTTGACTACTCCATTGCTTAGAAACAGCAGATAAGAGTCATAAACTCATCATCACATCTCTAGCAGTCTTCTCATGAAAGGAAATTATCTGACAGCCAGAAAGGACCTCAGATCTCACAAAGAGGCTTACCTGTCTTAAAATTTTTCTCTCTTAAAATTAGGAGTGGTTTGGGGGCAGGGGCATGGTGGCATGGGTTGAATATGCAACTCTCTTCATGTAATACTTTCTTCATAGAAGATAAAGAATTTTAAAAAATGCCTTGAAGGAGGGGCAAAACTGCTTCTGAAAACCTGCTGTAGTGTCAGCTATGGATCAGTTTTGACTCGATGGTATTCAACCACAACAAATCTAATGAGACACCATGGTCGTGGAAGAGATAGTTGTCCCCAAACAACAACCACAATAATTCTGCAAGATGGCTTTAGTCTTGGAAGTGCATTAACTTAGGAGAGGGAGGAATTCCCTAATAGGAAAAGTAAAATTAGAGTAATTAATCTCACCATTCTTTCAAATAAAATATTCATTTTCTTAATAATTAAAGCATGTAAGGATGAAATATTGCATCTCCAAAATTATACAAATGAAAGGAGCAAAATTTCCTTTCATTTTACCAAAAGAAAGCATTATTTTAAAAGTGGTTACTCAAACCTAAATAGTTAACTCATTTTTTTTAGTGTGTGTGTGTGTGTGTGTGTGTGTGTGTGTTGGTGGTGGTGGTGGTGTTGAGCCAGATCCAATTGGTACAAAAGGAGATTTCCCCTCCTTCTCCAGAGGAGCAGCTGGTGGATTCAAACCATGTGCCTTCAGGAATGCAGTGCAGCTTCTTGCCACTAGGCCACCAGAGCTGCAGTTATCTCATTTCTTCCAGTTATCTTATTTCTCAGTGCAAATCCTAAAACCCAGAGACTTATAAGGAAGAGTTTGAGGTGCTTCCATGACACTATAGTTTCAGTGAAGAGAAAATTCTAACAGATTATTACATATGTATCAAGAACATTCTATTTGGTAATTTGAGTGGTCCCCCGCCCCAATCACCACCCACATTTGAACTGATTATTACAACCAGAGAACATACTACCTTTCTTCCCCAAGTGTGTGTTGCATAATAGATTAATTATTACAAGTCCCCAAAGTCTGAGTGCATTTTATTTTGAGGTCATTCAGCGGATAATTTAACAGCTGTTCTCACCAACTCTCTGTCTGTGTGGACTTGTGTGCACCTGCACAATAAATGAGCTATAATTTATATTTGTTTTCCCTCAAAAAATATAGTAAGTTGCCATTGATTTTTCATGTGCAATATGTGAGCTATTTTCAGCTCAGTCAAAGGTTAGTAAATGTGATATTTTATTTAAGTGAGTTTAAAATTGGTTGGATATTGTGTGACACTTTCTCCCTCAGTGTCAATAATCTAATTTCTATTATCACATTCTGCTCCAACTCAAATCTGCAGAAAATTGTCTAAACCTAAACTACAAAGGATGTGGGCCATGCTTTTAAGTTTAACTTTTCTTACATTCTAATATGGTATTTAGGAAGGAACGTGCTATTATTCATTCATCAATTTTCAGAATAATACTGAAGTATTATTCTAAAATATGGATGGCATAGAAAAGAAAATGTATCTGTTTTAAAACAGCATTTTATCATTCTTTCTCTAAGAACTCCTGGTTGTACAGTGTGTTAAGAATTAAATTTCTAACCAAAGGGTCTGTGTTTTGAACCCACAAATTTGTTCCCATAAGGATTTACAGCCTCCGAAAATCTTGAGCAGTACTATTCTGTTCCATCAGGTTGCTTTGCGTTGTAACCACCTTGACTGCAATGAGTTTAGTTTTGGGTTTGTTTATATGTCATTAACAATAATGTGTTAGGGAGAGAGAGAAGGAGAGAGGTGGAGAGGTGGGGGGGAGAGAGAGAGGGAGGGAGGAAGGGAAGGGGGAAGGGAGAAGGAAAGGGAGACAGAGAGAAAGGAGGAGAGTGGTGGAGAGGTATGAGAGAGAGGGAGAGGAGAGGGAGAGGGAAGGAACGCACTTGAAAAGGAGAGATCAACAACAAAAGCTATTGATTTTAGTTTGGTGCCTGCCTAGACAATGAAAATTTAGGGGTACAATTCATGTTCTATTCCTATTATCATCGGTGCCTTCAAACAATTAAAAAATGCGTAAAGGATTCATGAATGTATAAGTAAGTGAGTTAATAAATGAAGCTGTGAATGTGTTAGATCTGCACATAGAGCTCTATTGATGTTAAATAAAGGACGATGACCCTACCTTTAAGGTAGGGAGGTAAAAGAGGTGTGGAATTTAACCAAGTCTTAGAAAATTAAGAATATTATGATTGTATAGAAAGAAGAGAAAGAGGATAGAGCTAGGTTGTTTTCCTGAGAAAATAATAGTGCAGTGTAGCACAAACCAAAATTGAACAAAAATCAGTGCCAACATTTTGATTACAACTCATACTGACCCTCCTACTGTACAGAGGAGTATTTCCCCAAAGAGTTTTCCAGGTTATAATTTAAAATAATAGTATAATAGAGCAATTTTTGGACATTTTAAAATCTTCACAAAACTTAGATTTTCTTTTTATTTTAGTGGAGGTTGACGAAGAAAATGATTTTCATTTATTCATATATATCTTCTTCCTTCAACCTCCTTCTACTCCCTTAGACATGCTTTTCCTGTTCCAGGTTATTAAGCATCATGCTAATTGTTGTTGTTAGGTGCTGTCAAGTTGAGTATGATTCATAGCAACCCTCTGAACAACAGATCTGAACCCTGTCCTATCCTGTACCATCCTCAGCATCTGGATACACTTGAGCCCAATGCTAGAGTCACTGTGTTAGTCCATCTGATTGAGGATCTTCCTTGCTTTCACTGTTCCTTCACCTTCCTAAGCATGATTGTCATACTAAAATTTACTAATTATCTATTCCTTTCAGATTTTCCTTACTCTTTCCTATTCCAGTGCAGTGTCATCATGTAGCTATTATTTTTTCATTCTTCCCCTTCCCCGTATATCAACTTATTATTACAACTCTGGGATTATGCAGTATTTGTCCTTTTGTGACTGAGCTATTTCAGTTAGTGTAATGTCATATGTGTATCACAACAAATTATGACTAACTCTGAGAAGAATGGGAATCCCGGAACACTCGATCGTGCTAATGAGAAACCTATACTTGGACCAGGAGGCAGTCATCAGAACAGAGCAAAGAAACACTGCATGGTTCAAAACTGGGAACGGTGTACATCAGGGGTGTGTCCTTTCTCCATATCTTATTATCCTATATGCAGAACAGATTATCCAGGAGGCTGGGCTCTATGAGGAGAAGTGTGGCATCAGGATTGTAGAAGATTTATCAACAATCTGCGTTATGCAGATGACACAACCCTGGTTGCTGAAACTGAAGAGGACCTGAAGTGCTTGCTGCAGAGGGTCAAGGACTGCAGCCTTCAATACGGATTGAGGCTCAGTATCAAAAAGACAAAGATTCTCACCACTGGGCCAATTGGCAGCATCAGGATGGATGGTGAAGAGATTGAGATTGTTCACAGCTTTAGTTTGCTTGGCTCCTCAGTCAACACTCTTGGCACCAGCATCCAGGAAATTAAAAGACATATCATGATGGGAAAGTCTGCTGTTAGGGACCTCTCCAGAGTACTGAAGAGCAGTGGTGTCACTCTGGAGACCAAGTTGCACCTGATACAGGCCATAGTCTTTGCAACCACTTGCTATGCATCAGAGAGTTGGACAATGACTAGGAAGGATAGAAGAATTGATGCCTTTGAGCTGTGGTGGTGGAGAAGAGCATTGAATGTATCATTGACTACTAAGAAAACTAACAGGTTCATCCTAGAGAGGGTTAAACTGGACTGCCCCTTAGAGGCAAGGATTCTGAAACTTCATCTGACAGACTTTCGACATGTTGCAAGGAGGGACAGATCCTTGGAGGGGGATATCATGCTTGGGAGGGTGGAGGGACAGTGCAGGAGAGGAAGACCCTCTAGGAGTTGGATTGATTCAGTTACTGGGGTAATGGAGGTGGGTATGTTGGAGGCAGATTGGCACAGGAGAGAGCAGGGTTTAGGGCTGTTGTACATAGGGTGGCTATGAGTCGCAAGCACATAACAACATAACAACAACAATGCCATCCAGATTCATGTATGTTGTGTAGTGTTTTACAAGTTCATTATTTATCAGTGCTGCTTAATATTCCATTGTGTGAGTGTACCATAGTTTGTCTATCCATTCAATTTTTGACAGACACCAAGGCTGCAATATTTTTGGGATAAGAGAGTCACATCTCTTCCATAGTGTGAATGATGAGATCGAGCTATGAAAATGTTAGTTGGCTGCTGAAATACTTAACTACTGTGTCACCAGGACTTCACCAGGATTAGATAGAGCTCTGAAATATTTCTATGCTTTCTGAAACCTCAGAATGCAACAAATTTGAAAATAGGATCGTTGCAATATATTTTACAATAGAATCTCTCTTCTACTAATGGAGGTTCCCAGTCCTACATATAAAAATATAATGAAATCTCTAGAATAACGTGCCTGCTCAGCTGGTTTGGTAGTAAGGAAATGTTCTGCCAATATAAAAGTGAATGGTTCAAATCCACCGACTGTTTTGAAAGAGAAAGATGGACAATCTTTTTCTGTACAATTAACTGCCTCTGAAAACCCTCTAGTGGGTCAGCAAAATCTGGACAGTACACAACAATAAAAAGAATAAATTAAAACATATCTTGCTATAAAAAGTAGAGAACATTTTCTGCATTTTCATCAGAATTATCTTCAGGTTGAGTAGCTGGTTCCTATGGAATTTTTATGTTCAGCTTTCTGAGGTAGTATCAAACTGTCTTTCAGAGTGGTTGTACTATTGTACAATCCTACCAACAATGTAAAATACTTCCTCTCTCACCACATCCTCTCCAACATTTATTACTTTCTGTCCTGTTAAACTTTGCCATTGCTACTGAAGTGAAATGGTATCTCATTGACATTTTTATTTGCATCTCTCTTATTGCCAGTGATTTAGAGCATTTCTTCATCTGTCTGTTGGACATTTGAATATCTTCCTTTGTGAAAAGTCTTTCCATGTCTTTTGTCCATTTTGTAATTGGGTTTTCAGTCTTTTTCTTGTGGAGGATCAGGAGTATTTTATAAACTTTCATTATGAGACTCTTCTCTGAGATGATATTGCCAAATGTTTGTTCCCAGGCAGTAGGTTTTCTATTCACCCTATTGGGAAAAGTTTTTTTATGAAAACACAGGGTTTACTCTTTACAAGGTCTCATTAATCAATTTTCTCCTGTTCAGATTGTACATTTCTAGCTGTATTTGGCAGTCTCTTTTTACCCTAGCTTAGGACTTCTAATTTTGATCCCAGTTTGTCTCTTATGAACTTTATTTATAAGAATTTTATTTCTATTTATAAGGTTTTGGGCTTTATTCACAAGTCATTTATCCATCTTGAGGCGATTTTTTTATATGGTGTGAGATGGAATATACACCAAGACAATGAGAACTGAGGTTCAAACAGAAACTTGTACACCAATGTTCATAGCAGCATTATTCACCATGACAAGAAAATGAAAAAAGCACAGATGTTCAACCACAACGAGTGGATTGAGAAGTTGTGGTACATTCATACAATGGATTATTACACAGCATGCAGGAACAAGGATTTTGTAAATTACTACCTAACTTGAGAGGGACAGGAGAGCATTATGCTGAGGGAATTAGCTCAGTCCTTCAAGGACAAATACTACATAAAACCATTATTGTAGAATGAGTGTGAATCCAAGGTGAGGGGTGGGTGTAAATAGAAGGGTGGATGGGTGGAGTCTAAGGTGTTCTCAAACATAGGATTGTACAATTCAGTAGGTGGGTGGGGTGAGGGAAATGGGAAGGATCTTTTGTGAAAAACAATGTATTCAAACTTTGTAAATAAATCAGAATAAAATTTTAAAAGAATTATCTTCAGGTGGGAATATCCAATGGAACAACATACCACAAAAGTTATATACCTTTTGTTTTGCTTTCTCATTGAATAAGATGGAACTTGAACATCTCAGTTTTTATTGTGGGCCAAGGAAAGTCTTGAAGTCAACACAACTCAAAAAACACATTTAATGATAATCATAACAACACAGCTAACACTGTAGATCTTTTTCATAAGAAGAGGGCTTACTTAGAAGAGATTATAACTTGATTGAAATTTTAATTTGCCTTAAAAGAAACATCTCACATTGGAGCATCCTTCAAGTGTGCTTATCTCATTGAGATAAAAAATGAAAATCATAGAGAAGTCAGATGTTCAAAAACCAGAACCAAACAAAAACTTGAATCAGTGTGGCCAACACTATGATTCTCTCCCAAGTTACTGCTATTCCTTCTAAACTGTTTCTGAGTAGTCTACTTAATCATTTTCCATCAACATGAACTGAATGGAACTACTAGTATTTCTCAACAATTGGCATTGCATCAATTCCCACTCATGACAACTTTATATATAACAGAACAAACACTGCCTTTCATTGTTGTCGTGTACTGTCAAGTTGGAATTGACCAATAGTTGACACTCCAGCAAGTTTTCAGAGGCTCTTAGTAGCTCAGGAGGCGATTGCCCAGGCTTCCTTTCTCAGAGCAGCTGGTAGCCTCCAATCATAAACCTTCAGGATTTCAGGGGAGCTTCTTGCCACAAGGCCCCCAGAGCAAATAATCATGGACATGGCACAGGATTGCCCTTTTTTCATATACCTGAAGACACACGGTTCAAGGCCATCAGCAGCTCCACTGGACAACGATGAGCAATCTTTTCCTGTTTGATTAACTAGCTCTGAAAACCTACCAGAGGATCAGTTCTGACTCAACAGTACTCAACAACAACATGTGCGTGTATGTGTTTGTTTACAAAGTATATGAGAAAGAGCTTCAAAACCTTGCCTCCAGGGAGCAGCTTAGCTTCACCCTTTCTAGGAAAGACTTGTTTGTTCTGACAGTCTACTGTATGTTCAATACTCCTTTCCAGCACCACAACTCAAAGGCATTGATCCTCATTCTATCATCCTTAGTTATTGTCCAGCTCTTGGTTGCATAGCAAGAAGTTGTGAAGACCATGGCTTGAATGAAATGCACTTTAGTTTCCACACTGGCATCATTGTTCTGTATTACTCTAGAGAAGTCCCTAATAGCAGACTTTCCCAATGTAATTTGTCTTTTGATTTCCTTTTTGCTGGTGCCAAGAGTGTTCAGTATAGAACAGAGCAAGATTAAATTCTTATCAATTTCAATCTCTTCTCTGTTATAAAGCTGCCTATTGGCCCAGTGGTGAAAATTTTTGTTTTCTTGATGCTGAGCTTCAGTTTATATTGTAGACTATAGCCCTCTACCTTCTGCAGCAAATGTCTGATGTCCTCCTCAGTTTCAGCAAGTAAGGTTGTGTCATCTGCGTAACACGAGTTGTTGATGAATCTTTCTCTAATCTTGATGCCACATTTCTCCTCATAAAGTCCAGCCTCCAGAAAGATCTGTTATGCTTATGATGGTATGGAGATAGGATGCATCACTGACGCACACAGGTGCAGCTATGAGATATTTTGTAGATGTGGTTAACGTGTGCAATCAGTTGGCTTTAAATAAAAGGTATTACTCTCAGCTATGTGAATGAGACTCCTCCAACTACCTGGAAAATCTTAAGAGCAAAAGTGAGGTTTTCCTGTGAAAGAAAAAATTCTAGCCCAATATTGTAGCATCAACTCTTCCCCAAGAGTTTCTGAACAGTATGCTCAACAGATTACAATCTGTTATTCTGAATAATCAAAAGAACCAACTCCTTTAAGCATGTTGTAAGTATTGTGTATCGTAGAGTCGGAACAAACCCATATGTGGCCATCCAGTGTGTTTTCAGAAGCAGTTAATCACATGGGAGGAGATTGACAATCCATTTCTCTCAGAGCAGCTTGGTGGATTCAAACAGTGTGCCTTCAGGATTGCAATGCAGCTTTCTTGCCATTAGGCCACCAGAGCTCTTAAAAAAATAACTTAAAAGCGATGTATGATAGGGAATTATGATTATCACAGGAGTCCAAAATTAAGGTTGCATAGTCGAATGTACTTGGGGCAGTGGGAGGGGTGCGGGGGGATTGTGTACCAGGGAAGGAGTGTATCTTTTGCTTTTGAAAGATAGGAGCGAACTCGGGGTGCAAGGGAGGGCTGGGCAGGGAGAGAAGTGCAGCAATGAATGAATGGAAATCCAAAATCTCTATAAATGCTCATTAAAATTATTTTTTAAAACATAGTTTGCACATATAGCAAAAATTACATTGTCATCTAATTGAGTCTAATTAGTGACCTAGTGATAAAAAAGATGCACTGCAATTCAAAAGGCAGATGGTTCAAATCCACTAGCTGCTCTGGTGAAGAAAGATGAGCAATCACCTCCCCTGAGATTTACTGCCTCTGAAAACCCACTGGAGGGTCTGCTATGGGTTGATTACAACTAGATGGCACCCAACAATATAGACTATATGAGACAGTGTAAAACTGTTTCATAGCCTTTCCAAGCCTGTAATCTTTACAAGAGCACACTTGTGTGGGTAGCAGCTTCAAATCACTGATCTTATGGACATTAGCTGGGAATTTAACTAATATACCACAAGGACATCATACAAAATGATGCACAGTGAGTGCTAATTTGCAAACTATAGATGCAACTAATAAACTATACACTAGTTTATTTGCCATTAACAAACTTGACCCCAAAATTCTTCGTATTCTCTACAGGTGTTGAAGCTCTAATACTTTAAAACCCTTTTTGTACAGAAGGGGGGGAAATACATATCAGGAAGCATTCTTGCTTTGTCCTGACATCACAGACAACTCACAAACCTGGAAAAGTGATACAGTGGCTTCCAAGGGGGCCCTTTCATCCGAGCTATGTTTTGGATCACAGAGTCTTTTACTGTTTTGGTTAGAAAAGGAAGCAAAATACAAAGATATTTTCTGCACAGATGCTTCCTGGCACACAGAGGATCTATTTCTAAAGGTTGCATTGAAATTTTATCAGATGTTACATCCTTTGTATGAAAGAAGTTAATAATGTTCTCCAAATAATTTGATGGACTCTACTTCACTTACACTTTGGCTCATGCGGCCAAGATCTTGAGAAACTTGAAAATTAAGTAAATAATTTACTTGGATTCTCTGTCATCATCTATGTGAAAACTGCCAGGCAATTATGGATTCCATCATCCAGCTTCCATATTGGTAGAAGAGTCCAGTGTCAGAATTTTATGAAAAATTGCCAATCCAGGAAAATTGTTTAAGCATGTTGAAGCTAAAAATGATGACATTTAGTCAATTTGTCAGAAGTCTGCAAACACTGAGAGATAACTACAAAAGTCTTCTGTAAATTAATTTTGTTTAGATGTAAAAGGGTTACATAATTCTTTTCTCATAAACACAGCATAGCATCAATGATGAGATCTGTGGAGAAGATACCTTTATTGGTTTGCAGACAAAGAAAATGAAATCAGGATTTCAATCCTGAATAAAAGAATTTTGGAAATAGCTGGTATTTTAGGAAACAAACAACTCTCATATAACAAAAAGAATAATGAGAATGATTATTCAATGTGCCTCACATCTTTGTAACTCAAGGTTTTCAGCACCTATTCAGGGGAAAATAAAATAGATATTAAACGTGGCCTGTACTATTGTTACTTCGACAAGTACCCAAGAATCGTTCAAGTCCATTAAAATCAAACAAAACAAAACTAACATTACCACAGTTATATCTCTTTCAACTTTCTTTTCCCAGAAAATAGGAATGATTTTTTGTAAAAATGAAATGAGAGAAAAATAGAATTGTAATATTAATTCATTAGTCCTTTTCTTTATTGTAGCACTAATTCCTATTGAATTTTTTGATTGTGTGCAAGGAGCAGAATCAGACCAAAATAAAGCTAATAACAAGTGTCCAGCTAGCTTCTAGAGTTAGCATTGTCCAGTGCTTGTTATGTGTCTATGATCTCTTCCTTGTGTGAAGTCTTTGAATTGTGGTGTTGGCCAAGAGTATTAAAGATTCCATGGATGACTGAAAGAATAAAGAAATCTTCCTTGGAGAAAGTGCAATCAGTTTACTTGGCAAGTGTTATCAGGAGGGGACAGTCCTTGGAAAAAGACATCATGCTGGGAACGGTAGAGGATCAGTGAAACAGAGGAAGATCTTCCATGAGCTATATTGACATACTGACCGTAGGAATGGGCTCAAGCTTGTCAGAAATCCTGAGGATGCCAGGAGAGGGGTAAACTTTTGATCTGCTGTTCACAGGACTGTTAGGAGTCACAGTCAACTCAATGGTGCTTAACAACAACAGCTACAGTTAAGCTAGCCTGCACCAGTATTATACGTTGAAGGTGCTAAGACCACCTGCCTCTTTGTTGTAGTTGTTAGGTTCTTTCAAGTCAATTATAACTTATAGTGCTCCTATGAATAACAAACCTGAACTTTGCCCTGTCCTGTGCCATCCTCATCATCTCTGATAATCTCAAGCCCACTGTTATAGCTACTTTGTCAATCCGTCTTGTTGAGGGTCTTTCTGTCTTGTTGATACTTCAACCTTCCAAGCATTATGTCCCTTTCCAAGGACTGATCCCTCCTAGCAACATACACAAAACATGTGGGATAAAGTTTCACCATCTTTGCCTGTAAGATCACACTTTCTCCAAGATATAACTTTTGTGTATTCTTTAGGCAGTCCGTGGGATATTCAATACTCTTTTCCGATATCAACATTCAAAGGCATCAATTTTACTACTGTCATCTTTATTCATTATCCAACATTTAGAGTTAAGAGTGGGTTGTTTGTTTGTTTTTATCAAGCAAGGAACAAAATTCACAGGACCTTGTATGCACTTGACTCAATTTAGATAATGAGATCTTTGTTCTAGAACCAGATCCGGGTGCCCTAGTGCACAAGACATTCACAGGGACTTGAAAGTGTTATCACTGTTGATTGTCATCAAGTTGCTTCCAACTTGTGAAGACAAGACCTTATGTTCAACAGTACTAGTACATGCTGCCCAGCCTCACACTACTTTCACAGTCATCAGCACAGCTGAGATCAATCAGACAATGTTCTATTCTAGTCTATATAATGTCATTGACTAATTTTAGGAAGTAGATAACCAAGTCATTCTTCCCAGTGTATCTTAATCTAGAAGCTCCACTGAAGGCTGTCTACCATGGTACTTAAAGTACTGGTGGTTTAGCTTCCAATATTGCAGCAACATGCACACCACTAGTGTATAACAAACTGATACTTGGCTTCTAAATCCTAGGTGAATGCACTCTATTGAAAGAGCAAAATTAATATTTCAGACTTAACATTCAAAGGAACCTGAGAAGTGTAGAGTTATGTTTTAATAGTTTCTACCTCCGTAGTAAAACATAGCCCAATCCACCATAAATGCTGTACTCATTATACCAAAATGTCCCAAACAAAGGGGGGCAAAGAATAGGTTTTTCTTTTCTTTGAAGTTGGAGATTATGGGAGATCCTAGAAGTACAAATGGTCAACATACTGGTTGCTAATCCAAAGGTCAGATGTTTGCATTCACCCAGAGTCACCTCAGAAGAAAGACTTTTAAACATATGTTTTTTATAAGAAATATATGATAAAGTATTACATATATAACAGGCTTGAAGTCTTTAACACCAATGAGCAAAGACCAAATGAACTGTGGGAAGATATCAAGAATAACATTCATGAAGAAAGCAAAAGGTTATTACAAAGGCAGAGGAGGAAAAAAAGATTAAGGTGGATCTCAGATGAGATTCTGAATATTGTACTAAAGCACAAAAAGCCAAAGCAAAGTAAAGAAATCAAGATATTGAGGAGCTGAGCAGAAGATTCCAAAGGGCAGCTCAGGAAGACAAAGCAAAGTATTATAATTAAATATGTAAAGAGCTAGAGTCAGAAAACCAGAAGAGCTGAACTTGCTCAGCATTTCTTAAGCTGACAGAATTGAAAAAACAAATTCAAGCCATTAGTTGCCAAATATAAGGATGCTTTTGACAGAATATGAAATGATCCAAGAAGCATTTTTTAAATGGAAGGAGTATACAGAGTCTGCCATAAGAACTTCCCACGCATAATGAAGAATTGTTGTAGTTGTAGTTGTTGTTGTTGTTGTTGTTATGTGCCATCGAGTCGCTTGCAACTCATAGCGACCCTATGT
>NW_006399785.1:1080169-1083245 GCF_000299155.1 Elephantulus edwardii
ATGGCAAGGGACACACTGACAAAGGAGATTAATCAGAACTGGCTTTGACAAGCACTGTGGCAATTGGACAATTAAAACAGACATTCGGGTGTGGGGGGAAGAATGAACTGGGGAGGAAGGTAGAGAAAACAGTGCAACAATGAATGAATGAGAACCCAAAATCTCTGTAAATGTTCATTAAAACTAATAAAATTTAATAATAACTAAAAAAGGTGGTTTAAATAAATAAATCATTGATTATCCAACCTTTATCATTCTATCATGAGCCTCATTTCTGTCACCTAGCCCATATTTTCTGAATACTGGTCCTTCTTCATTGTTCCTTACCTTTGGATTTTAGTCAGCAAATTTTATTAATGAATCTTGACTGCATGTTCAATTGATTTCAGACTGTACAAGTTGAAAGAAATCTTCTGGTTTTAGTTTTTAGCATGTATATTTGAATGACAGTGATGTCAACAGGTTTCCCTGGTGTATGCATGGATAGTATCCTGCCACTCACAACTTTGTACTTCAAGGATGGATCTTGAAATGATATTTTTTATTATGAATGCAACCCCATTTTTCTTAATTTCTTTCATTCCTTGCATAGTACATCATATGATTGTTTGATTCAAAGTGATCACATTATGTCTATAATTCTCATTCTTCACAGTGAATTTGTTATCATCCATACCATCAAATGCCTTTTCATACTAAACAAAACAAATCTTCCTGATATTCTCTGCTTCCAGTCAAGATTCAAATAAATTAAGCACTAATATCCCTTACTCTACATCCTCTTCTGAATCTGTCTTGAATTTTGCTAAGTTTTCCATTAATGTGCTATTGCAACTCTTTTTGAATTGTCTTAAAAATTTGGTTGATATTAATAACAATGTTTGATAATATCCATGTCCTGTTGGTTTATCTTTTTTTCGATTGGCATAGGTATTACTTTCTTCCAGTTGACTGGCCAGGTTGTTGTCTTCCAAATTTCTTGGCATAGACAAGTGAGGGTTTCCAATTTTGCATCTGTTTGCTGAGACATTATCTGTTAAGATTGCGGATGCTTAGTTTGTTGGGGTTTTTTCCTCTCCCCAGTGTTTTTAGTGCATTTTCTATTTCTTCCTTTAATGCCATGAGTTCTTGATAATTTGGAATCTTCTTAAATCATCATCTTAAATCTAAACATTAAACAATCCTTTCTAGGACATTTACTCTGTGCTTCCAATTTTTTCTTAAGACTAAATGCATCATTCAGTGTCTTGCTCACTTCTGCTTAAATGTCAGATAACTTTACAATGTTCTATAAATTCAGTGCTAGCACAATAAAAAATTAGCAGTTTTACAGATTGATAAGGCAATGCAAGGGATGTAGAATTAACATTAACATTTTTTAAAAGAAAAAAAATGATTAATTTCACCAGTTATTTTTGTATCCTTCTAAAAAATATGCATGTGCCTTCTTTTTACAAAATCTTAGTAGTCTACAAAATGTGTTACTCAGACAAAACAAATAAAGAGAAATATGATGAGATCTATGAGAGCCTTCTTCTCTCAGGACTACTGGGCATTTCAGGATTTGTAAGGTTTCCTCTTTAGAAAGTGCACTGTTTTACATATTTTCTTTTGCTCAGCTAATGAAATTTGCTTGACTTTTCTTACTGATAGGTTTCTGCCTTAAATTAGTTCCTACTGTCACAAGTTTTACTATAATATAGGTCAGAAATGGAACTATATAAGCAGTCACTTTCTACAAAGGTGTCAAAACTATTGAGTATGGAGGGGAAAAGTGCCCACTGAACATTGCTGAACCACTGTATATCCATGTGGAGGAAACTGTACTTTGGTTCTGACATCAATCTTACACATAAGTCTCACCTCTAAAATTGCTAAAATAAAAACTGTTGAGAAGACTGAATGTCAGTAAGGTATGACATAATTAAAACTCTCTAGCATTGTGAAACTACAAAATGGCACAATCTTATTAGAAAATGAATTTGGACATTTTTTCTAAAGTTAAATGTCTATTCAACATCTCAGAAATGTACATGTATGAATAAACAGCTGCATTCATAATAGACAGAGTGAAAAACAACTCAAATGTTTATCATCTGGACAAAAGACAATAAAATATTGGCATATGAATAAAATTCAGCAATAAAACTGGACCATTTAATGATGAACACAGGAACGTGTATGGATCTCAAAAACATCATGTTAAATGATATACACTGAGCACAAATGTGTATTTACTACAATAGCTTACTGATATGGAAATTTAGATCCAGCAAAATTGATCTGTTGTAGTATGAATTAGTTGTGAGGTTAACTCTTAAGGTATAAGGCTGATTTCAAAGTACATGAGGGAATTTGATAAGGTAATGGTTATATTATATATCTCAATAAGGATGAGACTTACAGTTGTATTAACTTATCACAACTCTTTGGAGCATTCAACCAAGTTTTAAGTATTTTACTGTATAATGCTACATCTACTTTTAAACAAAAATATATTTAATTCTATAATCCAGGACATGATCTTCACAATCACTTGATATGCATCAGAGAACTGGACAATGGCTAAGGAGGACAGACACAGAACTGATGTCTTCAAGTTGTGTTGCTGGAGAAGAGCCTCAGGCTGCCAAGAAAACAAATAGGTCTGTCATGGAAAGAGTGAAACTGAGTCTCTCCTTGGAGGCTAGGATTTTAAAGTTCTGTCTCACATACTTTGGACATGTGGGCAGGAGGGACCAATCCTTGCATAAGGACATGCTCGGAAAGGTGGAAGGATGCCAGAAGAGAGGAAGACCTAGAATGAGGTGGATTGATACAGAAGCTGGGATAATAGGAGTTTAGGTGCTGGAGTAATGAGACTAGGTCAAGACAGGGTAGGCTTCAGAACTGCTGTACATAGGGTTGCTATACATGTATACATGTCTCAGGCAATTCGACAGCACATAACAACAACAATTCTATTTTTGGCCTATTTGAATCAAAACTGAAACATTTCTATGTTTAAAATTATCTCTCTATAACAATTTATTTTCCTTAAAATTCTTTCTCTACCCAATTCCTCCATAGGATTCTC
>NW_006399785.1:1083345-1089253 GCF_000299155.1 Elephantulus edwardii
TCTGGCTGTTCCCAGATATTAAGCTGCCAAGTCACCAGTCCACAGCAAATAAGACTTACTACCATAAGGCTTTCTAACTGATCTTCCTTATTGCTTTATTTTTATTTTAGTATACACTACATATGTAAATATCTCAGGGTCTGCCAAGAGAACAAACAAATACATCTTGGTGCAGCCAGAATGCATCTTGGAAGTAAAGATAACAAAGCTTCATCTTTCGTATGTTGGACATGTAGCTAGGTGAGATTGTTGAAGGACATCATGATTGGAAAAATAGGTGCTCAGTGAAGGAGAGGAACACCTTCAATGAGATGAATTGACTCAATGACTTCAGTGATGGGCTTGAGTGTTTCAGAGATGGTGAAGACGGCACAGTATAAGACAGCGTTCAGGTTGGCTCTTTATAGAGTAGCTATGAGCCGTACCAGTCTTGATAGCTCCTAACGACAACTGGACTTTAAACTATGAAATTACAAATTCTGTATGCTTCGCTGTGCTGTAAACTCAGAAGTTTATTATAGTCCCACAGGCACAGGAGACTGAGAAGGCATATTTACTTACAGTTTAAATGCCAAATCTCATGTTGGTAGAACGGAATTAAGTCCAGTCATTATGGCACTGATGGAGGAATGGCAGTAGATGCTTTTGCTGTAAACAATTATAAATCTGTTGTATGGCCACTGCATATGATTAGAGAACAACTGAGCATTGTGTTCGACAGGTTTTCATTAGACACAATCTTATTAAAAATACTCTGTTTGACCAAGAGATTGCCAGGCTGGTGGAGAACCAAGCAGAGTGTTACTCTCTCGACATAAAGTCACTATAAGTAGGAGCTGCTTTGGCAACAACAACCAGTATCACTGAAGTAGATTCCCAAGCCTCTCTCCTACAGCGCTGCTGGATGGATTTGAACCACTGACTTTTCACTTAATAACTGAGTTCAGATGATTTTATACCACTCGAGCATCTAAGCAGCTTCAAAACAGAACACAATTGACTTTCAAACCACATCAAAACCCTGAAGTAGGGAAGGAGAAATAGAAAGCAGAAGCTGTGGTTCCTGAATGAAATGAGAATTTGTGACTGCTCTGGCCGTTGACACTCAATAGAATGGATTGACACAGTGATAGGGATGCTGGACTCAAGCACTATGGTGCCTGTGAGGATGATGAAGGAACAGGCAGGAATTTGTTCTTTTTTGCATACGGTCAATATGCATTTAAGTGAGTATCCAGGGCCTAACAGAACAAGATTGTTATTGAAGTATATAGTTATGGAACTGGCAGTAAAGGAGATAAGAAGATTGGGAGGAATTCATCAGAACTCTGAATAAACATTCACTTGAGTTCTTATCCTGAGCACTAAGCTATGTCTACGTGTGTTGTTGTTGTTGTTGTTGTTGTTATGAGGTGCTGTGGAGTTGCCTAGGACTCAATGTAACCCTATGAACAACAGATAAGAACCTTGTCCTCTCCTGCCCCGTCTTTTTCAATCCTCACCATGTTAAGACTGTAGTTACACTCTTTGTGCCAATTCATCTCATTGGGTCTAGGGTAATCAAGAGATTGAGATGTGTTGCACTGGGAAAATCTGATTCCAATGATATTTTTAAAGTGCATAAACGAAACTGTGCCAGTTTAAAGACTAAGGTGTATCTGACTCAAACCGTGGCATTTTCAATTGCTTCAGATGCATCTGAAATGTACATGATGAAAAAGGACTATACACACAGAACAAGATGGTTGTCAAATTGGTTCTGATGCATAACAGACTCTCATTAGGGCTCTGAAGCTGCAGATATTTAAGGAAGATGACACATAATCTTTATGTAAGCAACACAACTTGCTATGAACTTCCTACCAGAAGTCCCTAAATTAAAGGTTGGTCAATAATAATTAATGAAATTGAAGCATAGAAAGAAAAATACTGAAAACAAAAGTTTATGAATCAGTACAATATCCAACATACAAACATATGTGTAATTAGAAAAGGAGAGAAAAATTAGAATGAAAATATTTGAGAACCATCTCTGTATCAACATTTATGAAAAATATTAAGCCTTAAATCTAATATATTCAAAGACTTCTACCAAACTCACTTCTAGGAAGAGTCAAATTAATAAAAGCACTTGATAGAAAATCTTAAGTGTTGGAAGAGAAAATAAGCTAATCTCTCTGTTGTCGGGTCAATTTCTTCTCTTAGTGACTCTTCGTCAGGTTCCTGAGAGCGTAAATCTTTATGAAATGCCACAGCCCACCTTTCCTTCAAGAAGCAGCTGGTGAATTCAAACTGTGACCTTTCAGTCAACAGCCCTGCATGTTTCACACGGCACTATAGGGAATCAGAAAAAAACAGACACAGTGTGTATAGGCAGACAAGGACTACACATTAATATTGACTTCTCATGATAAATATTTTAAGTCAGAAGACAATGGAATAACAACTCTAAAGTACAGAAAGAAATCCCACATCTGGTGATAGATATTCAAAACTCAGAGTGACATAAATAATATTCTAAGGAAGAAGAAAGGAGTAATACCACTAAACAGAATATGTTGTTTTGTTATTGATTGCCATGGAGTCAAGCATGACCCATAGACACCCTATGAACAAAAGGCCTGAAGCCTTTTTATACCTTTTATCGTTTCTCAAAGTTCATAGTGTTTCCACAGGCATGTTGTTTAGGAACTGGATGCCACTTGTGCTTCCAAACCTGTCTTAAACTGGGAGCCCCACCAAACACTGCGCATTATTGGTAACCATTATGACATTCTCCGCCCACCCATTATAACATTTGACACCTCATGGCCAAGGTTCAGGATCACAGCAACCCCAGTTTATTTCAGTACAGCATATTGACAGAAGAGTGTTGTGCCAATCAGAAGAATATTCTCCACCATATAATAACAAGTGACTTTTAAATACAAAGGCCCTCCCTGAGGTCTTGTTGACTCTAAACAAGAGGGTTAAAAAAACACTATATAGTATAGAGTAAAAAAAAAAAAAAGTAGACTTTTTTTAGACTTTAATCTTAATTAATGGTGGCAAGAAAATATTTTTAAAAAGCTAAGAGTAAGGGGATTTCTTCAATTTAATAAAGGACATTTTCAAAAAAAGTAGTTGCTGAGAGAAATACAAATCTTCATTTATTGCTGATAGCAATGAAAATCATGCAGTCATTCTTGAAAACACTAAAACTGTTCCTCAGATAGTTACATATAAAGTTACCATATGACACAGCATTTTCACTCTTCTTTTTATGTGCCATCTTGTCGACTATGACTCACAGTGACGCTATGCACAATAACTCTGAACCCTGTCCTATCCCGAGCCAATCTCAATTTTCTCTGACACATCTACCGTCATTGCCCCAGTTCTTCCCCTTCTGTGCTTTCTCTCCACTCTTCCAAGCATGATGACCTTCTCCAAGGACTGATACCTCTAGGAAATATGCCCAAAGTATGTCAGACAGAACTTCAAAATCCTAGCCTCCATGGAAGAACTTGTTTTCACACTTTCCAAGACCCATTTGTTAGTTCTCTTGACATTTCATCGCATATTTAATACTCTTCTCCAGCCACACAACTCAATCATATCACTCCTTCTTCTGCCATCCTTAATCACTGTCCAGCTCTCTGATGCATAGCAAGTAATTGTGAAGACCTCGGCCTGGATCAGGTGCACCTTAGTCTTTACACTGATATTGCTGTTTAGCACTTTAGCATTTGGGAGAGGTCTATTTGAAACTATTATGCTGAGTGATACTATTAAATCACGAAAGGACAGGTACTGTAGATTTCATCAATCTTTAGATGAGAAAGGGACCTTATTATCTAAAGAATATTGTGGTTATACCCTTTTCAAGATAGATTTATTTGTTCGTCTGGTGGTTGATTTTCTTCTCTTCCACTGACCTTCACCTTTCCAAGCATGGCATTCTTTTGAAGGAACTGGAAAGCCTTGAAAACTTGCCTGAATGCTGTGAAATGAAGTTTCACCATCCTTGCTTTTAGGGAACATTCTGCTGCACTACTGCCGAGCACATTTGTTAGTTCTCCGACAGTTCATGATTTTCAATACTCTTTGCTAATACCAGAATTCGAAGACATTGATTTTTCTTTGGTTTTCCTTGTTCATTTTCCAACTTTCACATGCACATAAAGCAATTAAAAAGATCGTGGCTTAGGTCACGAGCCCTTCAGTTTTTAAAGCCCTTCTAGTAGTGCAGTTTTGGTTAGGTTTTTGTTAGGTGATATTGACTTCAATTTAAAGACTATGACATTTAAAACAGTGATATCAGTTTAAAGACTAAGATGGGCCAGATTCAAACCACATGATTTTCAATTGCTTCTTATTCATCTGAAATTTGGACGACAAATAAGAAAGAAGAATTTACATCTTTGACTTGTCATGTTGGAGAAGAGACTGAATATCTCATGGGTTGCCAAAGGAACACACAGATATGTCTTGGGAGAAGTGAAGTTAGCATGCTTCTTATAAAAGACCAGTCCTTGGGAAGGGAACATACCAATTGACATAATGACTGTAACAGTGGGCTTGAGTATGTCAGAAAACTTCTTAGTGACACTAAACCACGATATCTTCAATATTCACAAACAATGCTGCAACATTGATCTTCTTTATTTATTGCTCACCTTTCACACATGTCTGAAACGATTGAAAAACCATGGCTTTGGTCAGGTGCACCTTAGTTTTTAACATCCTCGCACGTTAGCATTTTCGTGAGGTCTTTGACAACAGATTTGCCCAATGCAACATGCCATTTTATTTCTTCACTGCTGCTTTCATGAGTATTTACTGTAGATCCATGGAAAATTAAATTCTTCACCACTTTAACTTTTCCCCCCTCCATTAATCATGATGTGGTCTGTCAGTCTAATTGTGAAGATTTTTTGTTTTCTTTTTTTTCAAATTTTATTTTATTATTTTTTGTGTGTGTACCATCAAATTGGATCTGACGAGTACAGGAGGAAATTGCCCCTCTTTCTCCAGCAGAGCATCTGGTGGAATCGAACCGCATACCTCTGGGATTGCAGTGCAGCTTCTTATCACTAGGCCACCAGAGCTTCCTGATTTTTGTTTTCTTTATGTTGATGTGTAATCTATACTGAAGGCTTTTATTGTAAATGTCATACTTCAAATACATCAGATCTTTGTCCTCCTTCTTTACTTATTTCTCTGCTTTCACATACATGATGCTGTTGGGTCGAGTAGGATTAATCGTGATTCTATGAACAACGGATCTGAACCCCGTCCTACCTCATATCAGCCCATCATCTCTGACATGCTGCAGTCACTATGTCAATCCATTTTGTTGACGGTCTTCCTTTCTTTTGTTAAGCCTTCAACTTTTCAGGTATGATGTCCCTTAATAAGGAATAGCCTTTCCTAGCAACATGTCCAAAGTATGTGAAACTAATCTTCACCATCCTTGTCTCTAAGTAATACACTAACTGTAATTTCTCCACAACACATCTGTTTGGGTTTTTGGCAGTGTCAAGTCTTCTGCCATCGTTAAACCTTGTCCAGCTCTCAGAGTTATAGCAAGTGATTGAAAATAACATAGCCTGAATCAAGTGTTCCTTAGTCTTCAAACCAAAGCCATTGCTCCTCAGTACTTTGGAGAGGTCCCTGAAAGAAGATTTTCACAATGATCACTTTTGATTTCTCCACTGCTAATACCAAATGTGGATCCAAATAAGATGAATTCACGGACAATAAAACACCAACAGACATCCTTCTGGTACTCTCTGCATTTATCTAAAATTCATCTGACATCAACAATGATATCCCTAGCATGACACCCTCTTCTAAACTCAGCTTGTATTTCTGGAAGGTTTTCTTGATGTTGTTGTTATGTGCCGTCGAGTTGTTTGCGACTCAT
>NW_006399785.1:1089353-1092524 GCF_000299155.1 Elephantulus edwardii
AGAAAGATATATGTAACAAATATGTATACATTCTTCTGTATATAATTCCGTGACATTAGTTAACAATGATAACATTGTCCAATCATTATCATTATCCATTTCCAGATTTCTCACTGCCCTACAAAAAGGATTTAGCATCTATAACAGTGAGTTCTCAGTTTCTATGTCTTTCCTCTCATAACCATTAAGAAACTTGGGTCTCTAGACAATTGTTTCTGCTAGATATTTTACCCAAGTGGAATACTGTCATATACTCTGTGTCCCAGTGTGACGTATTTTACTCAGCTTAATGGAGTTGTTTTTTTTTTTAACTGACTGTGGCTGACTCTGAGAAGAGTGGGAATCCCAGAACACTTGATCATTCTAATGCGAAACCAATACTTGGACCAGGAGGCAGTTGTCAGAACAGAGCAAGGAAACACTGCATGGTTCAAAATTGGGAAGGGCGTACGCCAGGGATGCATCCTATCTCCATACCTTTTCAACCTGTATACAGAACAGATTATCCGGGAGGCTGGGCTCTATGAGGAGAAATGTGGAGTCAAGATTGGAAGACGATTTATCAACAATTTGCGTTATGCGGATGACACGACCCTGCTTGCTGAAATTGAAGAGGACCTGAAGCACCTGCTGCAGAGGGTCAAGGACTGCAGCCTCCAATATGGCTTGAGGTTCAATGTCAAGAACAAAGATTCTCACCACTGGACCAATTGACAGCATCAGGATGGATGGTGAAGAGCTTGAGATTGTTCACAGCTTTAGTTTGCTTGGATCCACAGTCAACACTCTTGGTACCAGTAGTCAGGAAATTAAAAGGCGCATTGCCTTGGGAAAGTCTGCTGTTAGGGACCTCTCCAAAGTACTGAAGAGCAATGGTGTCTCTCTGGAGACTAAGGTGCATCTGATACAGGCCATGGTCTTCACAATCACTTGCTATGAATCAGAGTTGAACAATGATCAAGGAGGATAGAAGGAGAATTGATGCCTTTGAGCTGTGGTGCTGGAGAAGAGTATTGAGAGTACCATGGACTGCTAGAAAACAGATTCATCCTGGAGAGGATTAAACCGGGTGGCTTCTTGGAGGCAAGGATTCTGAGGCTCCGTCTAACATAGTTTGGACATGTTGTGAGGGGAGACCGGTCCTTGGAGAAGGACATCATGCTCGGGAGGGTGGAGGGACAGTGCAGGAGAGGAAGGCCCTCTCTGAGGTGGATTGGTTCAGTGACTGGGGTAATCGGGATGAGAGTGTCAGAGACAGTGCGATTGGCACAGGACAAAGCAGAGTTTAGGGCTGTTGCACATAGAGTCGCTATGAGTCGCAAGCGACTCAACCGCACACAATGACAACAACAATTTACCAGCACAATGTTTTTGAGGTTTATCCATACATTTATATTTTAGAATTCTTGATTATAAACTCTTCTTATGGCTTTGCTAAAAGATACAAACTGTTATACCAGATAATGTGGAAGGTCAGAGGATTCTGCCTGCATGCCACAGAGTCAGGAACAAAACAGAAGGAGAATCACCCAGCCCCACCATGGGGCTGTACTAGGAGAAATCTCACTGCTGCCGCCATCTGCTACTTGGCAGGCACGCTGCAAGGGTAGAACCTCCATCAAAACTATCCCAGACAACCAGCTGTCTTCTCACTGCAGTTACAGATCCTATATTCCCATGCAAGGCTGCTGTCTTTGGTTGCTCATTTTCTTTTCCAAGATTTTTTTAGTAAAATCTGCTAGATGGAACACAAAACCGTAGTTAGAACCTTGGAACTGGAGAGTATACATTTCAACTTTTTGGTTTCTAAAGAACAGGAAGGTTTTATACAAGTGATGGAACAATCCTAAGGGGGAATGGGAGTGTGTGGTGAGTGAGCAAACCTGCTTCTCAGCCACAGATGTCCCCTTTGAGGATTTTGGTTATCCACAGTTCTTCCCCACATGCAATATTTCAAACAACAATGGTACTACTACACAGTGTTCTTTCAGCATGGGGAACCATTATTTACAAACACAAAATTGTACTCATTGACATCCCCAAAGGGGAGATATGAAGTCTTCTTAGTCATGATATTCATCTCTGGGTAGTATTTAGTCATATCTTTGCTGAACTTCCATCCACCTTGGTATTTTATAACTTATGTAATAAGTGATATAGTTAACAACAATGAGCACATTCCATGAGTATCTAGAATAATGTATGTATTGTCAGAATGTGGACAATGTGAAGGAGAACATGGCTTCAGGACTGGAGGGGACACTCATTAACAGCCTGTGATATGCAGGTCTTGCTTGCTCTAACAGGATTCTTCCTGAAGAAGGTCAAAAATCTAGTCTTCTGTATGGACTACACTTCAACAAAAGAGAACAAAAATCCACATAACTGGACTAAAAAAAAATATCCTGAGAAATGGAGAAAGTATTGAACTTGTCAAGGATTTCATTTTACTTTGATCCACAATCAACATGCATGGAAGCGAAGTCATGAAATCCAACAACTTACTGCATATAACGAATTAGCTGCAGAAGATCTCTTGAAAGTGTTAATGAGCAAAGATGGAAGCTGGAGCTCTAAGGAACACTTTATTAGAGCCATGATGCTTTCAATTCCTTATGCACAGATGAAAATGGAACAATAATTATGGAAAGCTGAAAATAATTGATTTAGCATCATAATTTGGAATTATAATATTGGTTAAGAATACTGAATATATCATGGACAGGGGATCTTGTGGTAAGAAGTGGTGTGGCAATCCTAAAGGCACATGATTTGAATTCACTATTTGCTCTGAGAGAAAAGGATGTACACACTCCTCCCATGTGATTCTCTGCCTCTGAAAACTCTCTGGAGGGTCAGCTATGAGTAGGTTCTAACTCAATGGCACAAAACACCACTAACCATCTCCTAAGTAAAAAGCGCTTGTGTGTCATACTATAACCACGAGTAAGATATTTGAAAAATCTAAGCTCAAAGACTGCAGCCTTTAATATGGATTGAAACTCAACCTCAAGAAAGCAAGGAGTCTCACCACTGGGCTGATTGGCAACATCATGATAGAGGATGAAGAGATTGAGATTGTTAACAACTTCAGTGTGCTTGGCTTTATAATCAACATTCTTGGTACTAGCCTCCAGGAAATTAAAAGATGAAATGCATTAGGAAAGTCTG
>NW_006399785.1:1092624-1093775 GCF_000299155.1 Elephantulus edwardii
GATTAAATGTTCTGGGATTCCCATTCTTCTCAGAGTCAGCCACAGTTTGTTATGATCCACACAGTCAAATGGCTTTGCATAATCAATGAAACGCTATCAAAATTGGTTTTGAGTTATTCTGAGCAATATTTTGCTTGTATGTGATATTGTGTGATAATTTTAACATTCTGTTGGATCAACTTCTATGGAGTTGAAACAATAGGAGTATCTTCCAGTCAATTGGACAGATAACTGTCCTCCAGATTTCTTGGCACAACTTGGGGAACACATTCAGAGTTGTAACTGTTCACTGAAATCTGTCAGTTGGTATTCTGTCAGTTCCTGGCCTCTTATGTTTTGCTAATTTCTTCATAGGAGCTTTAATTTCTTTCTTTATTACCATTGGTTATTTATTACATGTTACTTCCTGAAATGGTTCTGTGTCAGCCAACTCTTTTGAATACAGTGACTCCTTGTAGTCCTTCCAAATTATATTAATGCTTCCTGGATCACTATTAGTTTTGTCCATGGCATTTTTAGGTATTGCAACTCAAGGCTAGAATTTGTTCTTCAGTTATTTCTAGAGAAATATTGAGCAAGTTCTTTCCTTTTGATTTTCTGATTCTACCTTTACTTTGCATTATCATCTGGAGCTGCCCTTAAAAATATTCTGCTTAACTCTTTAGTTTCAACATTTCCTTCCCTTGTTTGATTCCATGGTATCGTACTGCAATATTCAGAGTCTGTTTTGACATCAACTTTAATCTTTTCTTTCACCTTTTTTAATGAC
Organism: Elephantulus edwardii; assembly: GCF_000299155.1. NCBI lineage: Eukaryota > Metazoa > Chordata > Mammalia > Macroscelidea > Macroscelididae > Elephantulus > Elephantulus edwardii. Next base: position 1,093,394 of record NW_006399785.1, read on the forward strand.
CTTTTGCTTTTTTTGTGGATAATATTAACAGCTTGCACATTCTTTGTTCATTAGTGTTCAATGCCTCAAATCTGTGCTTGAGGTGGCTTTTTAATTCAGGTGGGATAAACCCAAGGTCATGTTTTGGTTCTTATGGATTTGTTTTGATTTCCTTTAGCTTCAATTTGAACTTGTATACTAGGCATTGGAGAGATGAGATGGACTGGCATGGGGCATTTTAAGTCAGATGATCATATGAAATATTATTCTGGAGATGAAGAGGTGAGGAAAAATGGAGTTGCTTTCATAGTTATAAAGGAAATTTCTAGATCCATCCTGAAGTACAACGTTGTGAGTGATAGGATTATATCCATATGCTTACAAGGAAGTCCAGTGAATACCA
>NW_006399785.1:1101833-1103200 GCF_000299155.1 Elephantulus edwardii
AGGATCAGTCCATGGAGAGGGACATCATACTTGGGAGGGTGGAGAGACAGCTCAGCAGAGGAAGACTCTCAATAAGATGAATTGAGTCAGTGACTGGGGTCATGGGGATAGGTGTGTTGGAGACAATGAGATTGGCAAGGGATAGAGTAGGGTTTAGGGTTGTTGTACAGGGGTTGCTATGAGTTGTAGGTGACTTGAAGACACACAACAACAACAAGGTGCTCTCATGACTCAATGGCCTCAATGTTAGGCTACTAACTTGAAGATTGACTGTTTGGAGCCACCCGCCATTTAGCAGGCAAAAGATGAAGTCATCTCGAACCATGAAAATGTAAAAGCCTCAATGACAGATAACCATGAATTGGAAACCGCATGATGGCAGTGAGTTGTTTTTTGTTGTTAGTTGCCCTTGAATCCATTATGATTCATAGTAACCTTACAAACAACAGATCTGAATCCTGTTGTATCTTACACCATCCTCACAATCTATGACACACTTGAGCCCGTTGCTGCAGTCATTGTGTCAGTCCCCTTGGTTGAGGGTCTTTGCTACATTCCTCGTCCTTTCACGCTTACAAGTATGTCCCTCTCCAAGGGCTTACCTCTCCTAGCAACATGCCCAAAGTATGTGAGGTGAAGTTTCATAGTCTTCACCTCCGAGGAGTACTCTGGTTGCACTTTCTCCAAGATAAATCTTTTTTGTGCTTTTGGCAGTGCGTGGGATGTTCAGCACTGTCCTCCAACACCACAGTTGAAAGCCATCAATTCTTCTGCTGTCCTTATTCATTGTCTAGCTCTCTGATGCATAGCAAGTGAGAAAAGACCACAGTCTAAATCAAACACATCTTAGTTCTCAAATTGACATCATTGCTCACTAATGGGAGAGATCTCTGACTACATATTTTCTCATTGCAATACATCTCCTAATCTTTTGACTGCTAGTACCAAGTATATTGATTGCGGATACAAGTAAGATGAAGATGCTGACAGTTTCAATTTCTTCTCCATCTATTATGATGATGCCTATTGGTCCATTGTTGAGGGTTTGTGTCTCTTGATGTTGAGATGCAAGCCATATTGGCAGCTGCAGTTTTTAAACTTCCATAAAAAGCTTCAAGTTCTTCTCATTTTTAGTAGGCAAGGTGGTATGTCAAAGGTTATTTATGAGTCTTTCTCCAATCATAATGCCATCTTCTTCTTCATAGAGTCTGGCTTCTCATGTAATTTGGTCATCATACAAAGTAAATGTTTATGAAGAAAGGTTACAACCCTAGTGCACGCTTTTCCTAATTTTAAACCTTGCAGTGTTTCCTGTGTCTGTTTGTACAATAGCTTCTTTTTTTTTTTGGTAATATTTGTCTTTTTTT
>NW_006399785.1:1103416-1104253 GCF_000299155.1 Elephantulus edwardii
ACCTCCCCCAACCCCACCCCCAACCCCAAATATAATCCACTCTGCAACCCTCATTGCGTACTCCTACGATAAACATAATGCCCTAAAATATAATATTTTTAAGCTCTTCTCTTACAATAGCTTCTTTATGCAGGTATAGGTTTCAGATGAGCACAATTGAATGTTCTAGACTTTACATTTTTCTCAGTGTTGGCTATAATCTGTTATGATCCACACAGTCAAATGTCTCTGCATAGTCAATAAAGTACAAATTATATATTCTCCTGGTATTCTTTGCTTTCAGCCAGGATCCATCTGAGATCAGCAATGATATCTCTTGTGCCATGGTTTCTCTTGTAAACTCAAATTGCAGTGAACGAAGTGGTAAAATTAACCAAGAAATGACTGATTGAAAGCCATATGTATTTTCTGTGTTGTTTTGGGTTGAAATGTATCTTCCTAAATATGTTTTAAATCCCAACCTCCATACTTGTGATTATAATTTCGTTGGGATGAATTGTCTTTATTGTTTGAATGAGGCAGGATTACTATTAAGTATCTTAATCTATTTAGAGATATAAAAGACATCAAACAAGAAGACAAGGTGACAGAGATGAGCGAAAAGAGATGTCAAATCATGTGAATATTACACAGGAGCAGAACTCAAAGAGTCAAGGACTTCCTCTAGAGTAAACAAAGAAACCTTCCCTTGCAGTTGCCACTCTGATTTTAGACTTTTAACTGCCTCAATTGTGGGAAAGTAAATTTCCTTATGTTAAAGAACCATAGATACATCATATAACTGTCACAGCAGCAGCATATGACTAAGAAATGTGTTTAGGTTGCACGCTCATTCCC
>NW_006399785.1:1104353-1105581 GCF_000299155.1 Elephantulus edwardii
AACCCTTATAGATTGAACTCTGTCCCTCACAAAGTATGTATTGTATTCCCAGACTTTGACACTGGACATGCAGCTGGTCAGGACCAGTGTTTATTTTGCTGTATTAATGGAGCAGAATACACATAGTGGCACATAAACAGAAGACAGGGGCCATTTGAAGATTAGCTATAAAGTGAAATGAGAACAGAAAGCAAGGAATATCCGGGGCTATTGATAAGAAAGAAGTGGGAACATCCAAGACTCCTTGGCCTTTCATCCAGCAGATCTGTGAAAAAGAAAGTATGTTGTTTACAACTATCCACTTGGAGTATTTTGTTAAAGGTAGCATTATACAACTAAGGAGCTAGTACTAGTCCAAGAACTCTGGTGGCCCAGTGACAAGGAGCTATGCTTCCAACCCGAAGGCTTGCAGGTCGAATCCATTGGTTGCTCTACCAAAGAATGATAGGGAGTCTCCTCTTAAGTGATTCATTGCCTCTAAATACCTGCTGGATGGTCTGCAATGTGTCAGTTCTGATTTGATGGTACATAACAACAACTAGCAACTAAGACAGATGCCAAATCGAGTTCAGAAATGAATCCTGTTGTTTGACAAGGAATGAATTTCACTGTTGCTTTCAAAAGCCCATCCACAGGTCGTAAAAGGAAGTACTCGGTTCAAACATAAACATTTTTCCATCCTTGCCACTTGCCACTTCATTCATAAATCCTCTGAGGAATCATTACAGTAGCTAAGGAAGAAACTTAAAGGGATCCATTCCTTTTTCTCATTCCCATTGCAGTCGAGTTGGAATGGACTCATAGTTTGAACCTCTATTGGACACCCAAGGCTCTAAATTCTATGGAAGGAGATTGTCCATCTTTCTCCAGGCTGCTGCAGGTGTAGGAGAACTGAGAAGCACAATCTTTGGCTTAGAAGCACGCTTCTGTCACCAGACCACCTTACTTACATGTTGTTATTCTTATTGTTGTTGTTAAGTGCCGTTGAATCACAGGCAACTCATAGCAACCCTCTAAATGAAATCTTGGACTCTTCCTGTATAACTTTTGACCTTTCTCCAGGTTCATAGGGTTTCCAGAGGCAAGCTACTGTGGAAGTGGATGCCACTCCTGCTTCCAAGCTTGTTTTAACTGGAGAGCTCTACTAAACATTGTCCACCATGGGTAACCATTATTGCATTCGACTCAAGCAACCATGAAAAGATAACTTTTCAAACTTATTACTCAA
>NW_006399785.1:1105764-1109716 GCF_000299155.1 Elephantulus edwardii
ATTTCCCACAGCCACCCTCACCTATAAAATTGTACAAGCCCATGATTAATCCCCCCTTTCCTTCTGTACATCCTCATCCCTCCTCCTCCACCCTCTTCCACCCCTCTTGGATCCTTATACTAATTCTACAATAATGGACTTACACAATATTTATCTTTGTGGGACTGAGTTAGTTCACTCAGCTTAATGCTCTCCAGTCACTCACAAGTTAGGTAACAATTTACAAAATCATTGCTCCTGCATGCTGTATGGTATTCCATTGTGCAAATGTACCATAATTTCTCAATCACTTCATTTGCGGTTGGACATTTGGGCTGTTTCCATTTTCTTGCAATGGTAAATAATGCTGCTATGAGCATGGGTGTACAAATCTCCATTTGTGCCTCAGTCCTCATTTTCACAGGGTGTATTCCAAGCAATGGGAGAGCTGGGTCAGATGGAATTTTTATGTTCAGCTTTTTGAGGAAGTGCCAAACTGCTTCCAGAATGGTTGCACCATTTTACAATCCCATCAACAATGTATAAGAGTTCCTTTCTCGCCACATCCTCTCCAACATTTATTACTTGCAGCCCAGTTAAACTTCGACACTGTTACTGGGGTGAGATGGTACCTCATTGTGGTTTTGATTTGCATCTCTCTTATTGCCAGTGATTTAGAGCAACATTTATTTATGTGTCTGTTTGCTATTCAAATATCTCCCTCTGTGAAAATTCTTGCCATGTTTTTGCCCATTTTGTAATTGGTTTATCAGTCTTTTCCTTGTGGAGGCCCAGGAGCATTCTTTCGCTATGAAACTTTTGTCTGAGATGGTATTACCAAATGTTTGTTCCTAGTCTACCACCACAGCAGTAGTAACCAAAACATCATGGTACTGGTACAATGACAGGCACATAGACCAATGGAACAGAATTGAGAATCTATACATAGACCCAGCTATCTATGGTCAACTGATATTAGACAAGGAAATCAAAGTTATCATATGCGGAAATTATAAACTCTACAACAAATGGTGCTGGCAAAACTGGACTTCCACCTACAGAAAGCTGAAACAGCATCCACATCTCACACCATACACAAAAATCAACTCAAGATGGATCAGAGACCTGGGAGTAAAGCCCAAACACATAATGTTCATAAGAGAGAAACTGGGATCAAGCTTAGAAGTGCTAGCCCAAGTTATAAAGAGACTGCCAAATACAGCCAGAAATGCACAATCTGAAGAGGATAGAATTGATGCATGGGACCTTCTAAAGAGTTAATCCACACGTGCGTCAAAAACTTTTCCCAGCAGGGTGAAAAGAGCACATATATTCTTATACTTTAAACCCATTATGAATGATTCATCCACATATTTTCCCCCAAACATTATTGTTATTGCTGTTTTCTGTCAAGTCAGAACCAACTCATAGCTGACCCTCCACTGGGTTTCCAAAGGCGGTAAATCATAGAAGAGGAGATTGCCCATCCTTCTCCTTTGGAACAGCTGCTGGATTCAAACGACTTGCCTTTGTGTTTTTAGCACAGCCTCTTACTACTAGGCCTTTAGAGCTCCCTGAAAATCTTATTACAAAACCTCCAATCTTATTTTTTTAACTTTTTTATTTTATTATTATTTTTTGCATGTGCCATCAAATCAGATCTGACTGGTACAGGAGGAGATTGTCCCTCTTTCTCCATCAGAGCATCTGGTGGATTTGAACTTCATACCTCTGGGATTGCACTACAGCTTCTTGCCAAGAGGCCACCAGAGCTTCCTTCAATCTTATTTTATTCTAAGAATCTGATACCTGTTAATTCACTTAGCCACTACCCCTTGAATTGATGCAGAAATTCATCTCAGGCCATCGTTCTTTAAACTCCCAAAGAGTTAAGAGTTGAGGCATTTGTATCTTCATCATTTAAGACAATTTCATATTTTACTTCAGGGTCTCATCCGAGGGAGGATGGAGCAGCACCACATTATAAAGTCAACAGCATATAAAGCAGAACATTCAGCCAGTCAATTCCCTTTTCTCTTTAGTCAATTTATCATTAAGAATCGTTACGAAGACTTAAGGGTTCATGAGGAAGTGATAGTGCCTCAGAGGTAGCCAAGTGGACAAAGCAAATTATGTGTAATATTGGAGCCTCTGAGCATCTGTTTGCATCTGTTTGCATCTGCTAATGTCTGTAAGCTCCACAGCTACAGGACCTACATTTTTCTTGTGGGTTATTTCCAAACTCTCCTAGAAATATACTGATTTACAGCTTGATGCAACAATCCTTTACAAAGGCACAGACATAAATATTGCTAGGCTAGGCAAAGTACTGGGTATACAAAGATGAATGAGACATGGCATCTTCCCTCCAGGAATATGCTGTCTATGCACTGGAGGTAATCTACACACAAGTGAATTATTAGTGCCAGAATTAATGCATACAGTTGAACTCCCAGGTTCACAACAGAAATGGAACCATGATAGGAAGAAATCACTGCTTAACTTTGTGGATTGAACTGTGTGTGCCGCTCGCCTCCTCTTGCTGTACCTACTGAAGTCATAAACTCTACATTTATAGATAAGACCTTATTTGGGGAGACAGGTTTTCTTTTTTTATGTTTATGAGGTTATTTCATGCAAGGTGGGCCTTAAGCTTAATTACTTCTGAGTTATAAAAAGAACAGCATTGACCCAGATGCACATACAACAGAAGAGAAATCCCATGTGATAATTATCTGCAAATGAAGGAGCCCCAAGAGCCCAGCAAGGCCTGGAGCTATTAGGAAGGAATTGACATGACCAAGACCTAGCGTTTTATTTTTAGCCTTCAGAACTGGGAGGAAATATGTGGAAGTTGTAAACTGTTTTGTCTTGATTGGTCAGCAGTCAACACCCTTGAAGCCAGCAATCAGGAGATAAGGAGATGGATTGCATTGGAAAAGTCTGATGCCAGGGATCTCCCCAAAATACTTAAGAGAAATGGTCCCAGTTTGAAGACTACGTTGTTCCTGATTCAGGCCATGGTCTTTTCAACCACTTGCTATGTATCTGAGAGTCAGATAATGAATAAGGATGAAAAAGAATTGACATCTTTGGGCTGTGGTGTGGAGTAAAGCACTGAATATACCAACTACCAAAGGAATAAAAAGATATTTATTGGAAGAAGTTAAGTCAGAACACTTCTTGAAGGCAAAGATCATGAAGCTTTGTCTCTCATACTTTAGATGTATTGCTAGGAGAAGCCATTGCTTTGAAAGGGATTAATATACTTGGAAAAATGGAGGCTCAGTAAAAGATAGGAAGTGCTCCAAAGAGATGGACTGACATAGTATCTGAAGCAACGGCCTCAAAGGTGTCAGAGATGATGCGGCTGGTACAGGATAGGGTTCAGATCGTTTGTTCATAGAGTTTCTATGAATCAGACTCGACAGCACTTAGCAACAATAGCTTTAAATCCCTCGATATATTTGTGCAACAACAACACTAGAGGACTGATAGTGACCTTGTGAACTGGATTGTGTAAACTTAAAAAATATGTATTTCTGCTGAGTAAATTGAGTCACTCTCCACCAGGTTTCTGTGGCTGAAATTTATTGAAAGACTGCTTATCATTCTCCTTCAGAGCCGCTGGTGGAATCAAACCACTAGAGGTATGAGGTCTTTGGATTAGCAGCTAGACTTTCTATGTACCACATCATCAGATCTCCCTAAGCATATAAATTACACATTTATTATGTGAACAAAGGAGCTGTTGTGAGAGAACAGCTGGATAATGTGGAGAAGAAATAACATGTCAGCCTACCTTAGCAGAATTCATTTCACTATCATGATAGGCAGTGACGAGACTGAGATTGTTAACAGCTTCAGTTTGTTTGGCTCCACAATCAACTGTCTTGGTACCAGCAGCTAGGACGTTAAAAGATGAATTGCATTGAGAATCTCTGCCATCAGAGACCTCTCCAGTGTACTGAAG
>NW_006399785.1:1111041-1112089 GCF_000299155.1 Elephantulus edwardii
ACATATCCCTGATGTACACCCTTCCCAATTTAAAATTGGGGTTGGGGAAGAAGCTACTCCTGGTTAGACCTTGAAGTCCTTTGGTATCTATTCAAAAGAGAAAACACTTAACTTCTCTTACAATGATTTTCTTAGACTGAACTTGATATCTATTATGTTTTCTTGGTAATATGGCACCAGTGTTAGGCCTTTGGGATGACATCCAACTGTGAGTGCCGCATAACTCCTTGGGAATATTGTACAGAGTGCTTTCAAGAAAACAAATACATATGGTATCTTCTAGCACATAGGCTTCCTAATGGCCAGCTGAAAAAGCAAGTGATGACTTTATTCAGATAAATTGATTCTGCCTGCACACTTCTAAAGTGATTTAGTGCTTTTCAATTCCTTCAGCAATTAAGGAACAATTAAAAACATGGTAGATTTCAATTCTCTGAACATTGCAGAGCAAAGTGGCAGATCTTGAATCCAATTATATTTGTTCTAAGAGAAAAGGCAATCAAGGCACGGGTCTTTATTATTTCTTTTCCTATTTCACTTTACCCTTTATAACTCTTTGTCATTTATGAGATAGGTGTTCCTGTGACATCCTTTAGAAAAGAGAAAAAAAATAGGTATGATATAGGATGGAGGGTATTTGAAGTGATGAGACAAAAATAATCCAGTTGTTATGCACAAGTCAATTTTGACTCTTTGCAACAATAGGCCTAATAGCACAGAACACTGCTTGCTCCTACACCATTCTAATCATTGCTATAGTGCAGCCATTATTACAGCCACGGTGCCAATACATGTCCTTGAGGGTCTTTCTCTTTTTTCACTCACTTTCTCCTTTTCCAAGCATTAATTACATCTTCCTGCAGGACCTAAAACATCCTGAAAACCTGTCAAGCGATATATGAAAGGGTGTTATTATTATCACAAGAGTCCAGAATGAAGGTTGCACAGTGGAGTGCACTGGGGGGGTGGGGAGTGGGAGTGTTGGGGGATAGGGGACTGTATACCAATGAAGGGAGTTTTCTTTCACTTTTCAAAGAGAAAAGTGAAC
>NW_006399785.1:1113409-1119870 GCF_000299155.1 Elephantulus edwardii
AACAACAACAACAACATCAACAACCCTGTTTTGAAGAGAAGTGTCCTTTGGGGGAGACCTCCATTGCAGCAGCACCTCTGGCTTCCTGTGGCCTCTCAGCTTTTAAAGGCCTGTAATTGGTGAGTTATACAGGAATTATTGAGTACAGATGGATGTCACCCCTAACCCTCTCTGGTAGTTCAGTGTTTGATGAATTATATGGATAAGCTAAAGTCTGCTTGTCTCTAGAGGTTGGAACCCACAGTAACTCCAAAGGATTAAGATGAGCAGTCTCGCCTTATTGTTAATTTTAGCTTAGAAAATGCTATGGAATGTTTCTTTCAGTGAGAACCTACCTGACATGAGAGAGTGAACTTTCAGGGTTGGGAACTACCTGGTGTTAGAAAGAAAGTAACCACTCTTGTTTTAATATTTTTGTCTTATTTTTTATTTTAAAATTTTATTCTTGTTTGTGAGCATACTGTCAAATCAGATCTGACTGGTACATGAGGAGATTGCCCCTCCTTCTCCAGCAGAGCATCTGGTGGGTATGAACTGCATACCTTTGGACATGCAGTTCAGCTTCTTGCCACTAGGCTACCAGGGCTCCCTGAAAGTAACCGTTCTTATATACTCTCCTTCATCTGCTGATTTTGGCCTGAAAAGTCCAAGTAACTATGTTTAGGCTGTTTCAAATGGAACCAACCTATAAACAAGCAAATCAATTGAACTTCTCCTAACTTTGTTGTTGTTAGGTGCCATCAAGTCTAGTGCAACTCATTGTGATCCTATGAACAACAGCTCTGAACCTTGCCCTATTCTGAGCCAAACTCATCACTTCTGACACACCTTACCCTATTGTGATAGTCACTGTATCAATACATCTCATCCAGGATCTTCCTCTTCTACACTGACTCACAACCCTTCCAAGCATGATATCCTTCTCCAAGGATCAATTTCTATGTCAACATGCCCAAATAATACTTCAGCATCCTTGCTTCCAACAAGCAACCTGGCTTCCCCTTGTCCAGAACAGGCCTGTTTGTTCTTTTGGTCGTCTGTGGTATGTTCAATACTCTTTTCTAGCACCACAGCTTAGAGGCTTCAATTCCTTCTTTTAACCTTAGTTACTGCACAACCCTCATATGCATAGCAAGTAATAGAGAGGACCATGGCTTGGATCAGGTGCACCTTAGTCTCTAGACTGAAATAATTTTTCTTTAGTACTTTGGAGAGATCCTTGACAGCAGATTTCCCCAATACAACTTTCCTTTTTATTTCCTAACTGTTGGTACCAAAGGTGTAGATTGTGGATCGAAGAAAGATAAAATCTTTGCAGCCAAGCATAGCCCAAAATAGGATAGTGTGAAGTGTGCTTGATTCTATTGGAAGTCCCAGACCCTGGGCTCACTTTTTGGGTGTGGAATTTGTGCAGGAACACGGGGATCTGCATTTGAAATACAGCCATATTTGATTTTATTATCTTCCTTTGCTTCCTGGGGATTCTTGATAATTTAAAGAAAATACTACAGGGAGTAGTTTGTTGCTTTACTGAACTGTTACTAAATACTAAATAAGTTGACAAACTTGACCTCCATGTTAAAAACCTGTTACTATAGCTTTACTAAAACACAAAGCTGTATATCTGATAGTCTTGAAAGTATACTCTTTATTTTGTTCATGTAGAAACTTGTTAGGAATACTCTCATGAACTGTTGTTGTTGGTAAGTGCTGTTGAGTCACAGGTGAACTTATGAATGAAAGTCCTCGACGCTTGTATGACTTTCATCCTTTCTCCAGGTTCATAAGATTTACTGAGGCATGCTATTTACAGAAGTGGATGCCACTCCTGCTTCCAAGCTTGTTTTAATCAGGGAGCACATCAAACACTGTTCACCATAGGTAACCATTAGCACATTTGACACATTACTGTCAAGGTGTTCAGCTTCACAACAACCACAAGTTATCTCTTTACAGCAAGTGGACACATCAGGGCTGTACGACCTAGAAGAATGTTTCACCAAAAACAATTAAAGACAGGCCTTAGGGCCACAGATTAGAGTCACCCACCTTTGTCTTGGTTCACTAGGCCAACTGGTCTCTCTCTATGTTGTTAAGTGCTGTCGAGTCATAGTCAACTCATAGCGACCCTATGAATGAAAGTCCCCAATGCTTGTGTGACTTTCATTCTTGCTCCAGGTTCATAGGGTTTCCCGAGATAAGCTATTTACAGAAGTGGATGCCACTTTTGCTTCCAAGCTTATTTTTACCAGGGAGCGCTACCAAACACTGTCCACAGAACAGATCTTTTGGGAAGCTGGACTTTCTGAGGAGGAATGTGACATCAAGATCAGAGGAAGACTTATCAATAATCTGTGTTAAGAAAATGACACAACCTTGCTTGCTGAAAATGAGGATGAACTGAGGCGTTTGCTGCAGAAGGTCAAGGACTGCAGTCTTCATTATGGACTGAAGCTCAACATCAAGAAAACAAAGATTCTCACCACTGTGTCAATTTAATGACAAATAGCAACAACAAACAATGATCATTTAAAAATGATATGTCATGTTAAGGAACTATGGTGCTTAGTGGTGAGGAGTTGTACTCATAAACCAAAGGAACACAACAGGGTTCAAATACATGAGCTTCTCTGTGTGAGAAACATGGACAATCTCCTGTGATTTATAGTCATCGAAAACCTGCTGGAGGGCTAGCTGTGAGTAGTTTCCAACCAAAATGAAGCATAACAATAGCAATAAGAACATCATGTTTATATCTAATATCCTAAATTCTGGTGTCATAGAGTTAAAGAGTTGTGCTGACAACCCAAAGGCAAGTAGTTCAAATACACCAGCTGCTCTGTGGGAGAAAGATGTGAAATCTCTTGTACAATTTACAGCTTCTAAAAACCTACTGTGAAGTCAGGTATGAGCCGAGTCCAGCTCATCAGCACATAGCAATAACTACATCTAATAGTGATGATTGCAAAAATTCTATATAGATGAAATAGCTTCTTAATTAAATATTTGTTGTTGTTGTTGTATTGTGCTAGTGAGTCATGTCATAGCAACACTACGTACAATAGCTGTGAAGCTTGCCTTATCCTGAGCCAGTCTCACTGTTCCCAACACACCTACTGCCATTACTCAAGTTATTGTGTCAATCCATCTCATCCAGAATCTTCCTCTTCTGCACTGTCCCTCTACCCTTTCAAGTATGATGTTCTTCTCTAGGGACTAGACCCTCCTGGCCATATGCTCTATGTAGGTGAGATGGAGCTTCAAAACCCGTACCTCTAAGGAGAAATTTGGTTTCATTTTCTCCAAGATAAATTTGTTCTCTTGACAAGCCATGATATGTTCAAGACAGCACAACTCAAAGGCATCAATTCCTCTGCCAACTCTAGTCATTGTCAGACTCTGATTCATTGCAAGTAATTGTGAAGATTATGGCATAACTCAGGCACACCTTAATCTCCAAACTGATATTGTTGCTCTTTAGCACTCTGGAGAGGTCCCTGAGAGCAGCTTTCCCCAGAAAAATTAGGTTTTTTACTTCTTTAGTGCTGGTGCTAAGAGTGTTGATTGTGGATCTGAGAAAGCTGAAATCGTTAACAAGCTCAATCCCTTCTCCATCTGTCATGGTGTCACCAATTGACCTGGTGACCAGAATTTTTGTCTTCTTGATGTTAAGCTTCAATCCATATTGAAGACTAAAGTCCTTGATCTTCTGCAGTGAACACAGCAAGTCTTTCTCAGTTTCAGAGTGCAAGGTTGTATCATCTTGTTGATACAAGGTTGTTGAGTGTTGAAATTAAATACAGTAACAATAACAATTAAATAACGGTAACAATTTCTGAGCATACAGAAATACCAAGACTTCCGATAGTGGAAAACAGCATATAAGAACTTCCTTTCTCAAGTCTAAGAAAATGTGTTTTCCTCTTTTACACCAGCAGCTTTAGCATCCAGCATACATTGTCTTAACTTTTTATGCTGCTTATTTATTTTTGCATCTCACCTGGGGCATACCATCAATCATTGAGAAGCCAAATAGCCAAAGAAGATAAGAAAAATCAGCTACATTTTTTATTTTAAAACTACATTTTAAGACATTTAACTGAATTTTTTCTACTGATTATTTGGAGGTTTTGGTGATTCCTAAACATCTTTCAAAGAACGTTGCTTCTACTTTTAATAAAACCTCATTGTTGTCTACTTGGAATTGACTCAAAAGTGACCCACCAGTGGGTTTTAAGAGTCTGTATATCTCATGGGAGGAGATTGCCTATGTTTTCTCACAGAGCAGTTGCTGGGTTTGAACCATCCACATTTATTTTGGCAATGCATTTCTTTGCTGACTAGGCTACCAGAACTTCCTTCTTCTACAGCAACGCTAAATACCAAATATGTATATGGTAGCAAATGTTGTCCATTAATTCAACATCTTCACACATAAAGTTCAGTAGAGAATGTAGTTGATTTTTTAAAAATACACTTTTTCTGAGCTACTCAGAAAATATTATTTTTTAAATCGAAAATACTCTTGTAATTGCAGTTTTAGAAATCTCACCCAAGTTCTCAGTGCCATAATACATTTAGCCATTACAGAAAGGTTCTAAAAATAATCAAAGACTGAAAAGAAAGGTGACTAAAATCATAAGTAGATATTTAGATATGTCAGAACCCACTCATCCTGTCCTTTTTGATCTGCTTGTAAGTGGAAGCTTTGATGCTATATCTGTTGCTTCTTTTCAAAAGGCAGAAGGTAAAGGAAATACTTACGCTCTGAACTTAATTCTGAGGTATTTTCCTTAACAGGTTACCTAGGTAACTCCACTAGCTTTCAGTTGTCCTTAAAAGTAATTTTTCTTTTTTTTTTAACCTGAGGAAAAAAAATATGTATTTGGAGGACTTATAAAGGATTCTTTAATATCTGTGACTGCAAATAGTCTGTGAAAATCCTTTGATTTGTGCATTAGCTTGCCCTTACCTCATGCTCTTTCTGCTAGTTGATAGAAAATTGACTTCTGCCCATGGGAACCCTGTGAACAGAATGAATGCTTCCATGTCCTGTGTTTTCTTCGTAATCCTTGTTATGTTTGTGTCCATTGTTGTTGATATGATTTCAGTGCCTCTTTCCAAGGATTCACTTATTTTTGTTCACCTTTCATTTTACCAAATTGATTATACTTTTCTAGTAATTAATCAATCCTGATGGCACATCAAAAATAACTAAATTGAAATATTACAATCCTTATTGTCAGGGAGCACCCTGGTTTTATTTCTTTTAAGACTGATATGCTTGTCTTTATGGCAGTCCATGGTAGAGTAAATAAATGCTTTCCATGGACACCACAATTTGAATAAATCAATTCTTCTATCTTCTTTTTTCTTGGTTCAGCTTTTGTATGCGTACGATGTGATTGAAAAGATTATGCATGGCATAAGCCAGGAGTACTTTAGTCATTAATGTAATGCTTTTTTCAACACTTTAAGATGTATTTTGAAATATGTATGTCCAATGCAATAAATTATTACCTTTCTTGGTTGTTGATTCCTCCCCTTTTGACACTGTTCAGTAAATATTCAATAAATTATTCATGTGCGTATTGAACACCTACTATGGTTCATACATCATTGGAATAGGTAAAAATTAACTCATTTTAATGATCATTCTTTATGCTTTAGAACTTGTATATTATATTCTAGATATTCAACATATGTTCTGAAAAATATATTACTTATAATTACTCTTAAATATATTTTTAAATCTTTTGTAATCTGTGCCTCCCAGTTTATCTACTGAGAGAAGTTTTAATTTTTTAAACACTAATGTTGTTATTTTTCTATTATATCATTCCCATGACTTGGAGCCTAGCTAACTTGTAAAGCAAGATCAGCCCTGTTGTGTAAAACCAGCAAGACTAACTCCATCTTGGCTAGAACATCTGCTTGGCAATTAACAACTCAAGGAAGTAGGACGTTAATGAATAAGAGTGACCAAAGGTCTCAGACCTTAGGGAATGTAATCTACTGAAACTCTTTTTTTTTTCTTAGAGCACAAAATAAGGTTGTGTTGTTGTTGTGGTGGTGGTTATGTGCCATCGAGTCGCCTGTGACTCATAGCGAACCTATGTACAACAGCCCTAAACTCCGCTCTGTCCTGTGCCAATCCCACTGTCTCTGACACTCCCATCCCAATGATCCCAGTCACTGAATCAATCCACCTCATAGAGGGCCTTCCTCTCCTGCCCTGTCCCTCCACCCTCCCAAGCATGATGTCCCTCTGTAAGGACTGGTTTCTCCTCACAACATGTCCAAATTATGTTAGACGGAGCCTCAGAATCCTTGCTTCCAAGGAGCCACCCTGTTTAACCCTCTTCAGGACAAATCTGTTTGTTTTCCTAGCAGTCCATGGTATTCTCAATACTCTTCTCCAGCACCAAAGCTCAAAGGCATCAATTCTCCTTCTATCCTCC
>NW_006399785.1:1124523-1125734 GCF_000299155.1 Elephantulus edwardii
GAATTGGAAGACACAGAAGAATTTCATGAAACAACATATGAGCAAGAGCCTATGGTGATGAAAGAAGAAGTTCAGGCTGCTTTGAAGGACGTGGCAAAAAATAAGGCTCCAGGAATAGATGGTATACCAATTGACATATATCAGTTAACAGATGCTGCCCTGGACGTGTTCACCAAGTTGTGCCAAGAAATCTGTACAACGACCACTTGGCCAACTGACTGGAAGAGATCGATATTTGTTCCTATCTCAAAGAAAGGTGACCCAACCGAACGTGGAAACTCTACAGAACAATTTCACTGATTTCACATGCAAGCAAGGTTTTACTGAAGATTATCCAAAAACGACTGGAACAGCACATCAACAGAGAACTACCAGAAGTCCAGACCCTGTTACATGACCAAATCCAGCACTGACTTCTTAGTACCTGTTAAAATTGCTCATTTTTTTCCTATCAAAACTTATTGGTTCTAATCTATCCTTTCTTCTTTATTTTATTTAATAATGACAAAAATCTGTCCTGGTAGTAGGACTATGTTGTTTATATTTCTTCCCAAGATATTCTTGGCCATTGTTTTCACCGTCTCATTGCCAAAGTAATTTCTGCTTTGTAGGAATACTCTGCTCATTGTTCTCTAACTATATTAACTCTGTCTTTGCTCTGTGCTGGTTCTAAGCCACTCATAGCTCTGAGGGAGAGCCAATGAAGAGCAATCTTGTCCTGTGCTATTTATAGCCTCTGAAACCACATTTGGAACTAAGTTATGGTTGATTATGACTTGATGACAACGCATTTGTGAGTCTTTCTTAAAGAAAGAGGCAATATCCTTGACCTAAGCCACGAGACTGAAGGTCAAAAGACTTGAAGTCACACTTGATAAATTGTCCAACCTGAGGAATGTGTTCCATTGCCAACCTGAACTGTAACCGGCTATCTTCTCCAAATAAGCCCTTGACTGTGAATATGATTCTGTGTGATCTGTGTGGTCATTGCAATAGATTTTAGATCCAGTAATGGAACAGTCTTCAGTATGGATTGCATCTCAGCGTCAAGAAAATAAAGATTTTCACCACCTGCCCATTCGGCAGTATCATGACAGACAGAGCAAAGACTGAAGTTGCTGAAAATTACACCTTGCTTGGAACACTCTTGGAACTGTTGTTGCGTGCCGTCGAGTCGTTTTCGACTCATAGCGACCCTATGCACAACAGCC
>NW_006399785.1:1127917-1131594 GCF_000299155.1 Elephantulus edwardii
ACTGGAAAAAGAACAAACAGGTCTGTCCTGGAGAGGGTGAAAACAAGTTGCTCCTTGAAGGCAAGAATTTTGAAACTCCATCTCATATTATTTGGGGAATGTTGCCAGAAGGGAGTAGTCCTTACAGAAGGACATCATGCTTGGGAGAGTAAAACATCAGAACCGTAAAGGAAGACCCAGGAGGAGACAGATTGACACAGTGACTGCAGCTATATGGACAAGTATGTCAGAGTAGATGAGGTTTGGTCAGGATAGGGCAAGGCTCATTGCTCTTATTCATAGGGCCTCTATGAGTTATAGTCAAATCAACAGCACTTAGCAATAACAATAGCAGAGTAATATGACTGGCGGTGGAATTAATAGAAATATGTGTTGGAACATGGTTGACCTTAATAGTTTTGTACTGTGAATATTGTTACCAGGTACAGTTGCTCTTTAGTAGAACTAATAAAAGTCAGAACGGGCTTTCTCCATGCTGCTCTCACCCTCTTTATAATATACCATGCTAGGAAAAGAAAAACGTTTTTCTTGGATGAAGTATAGCCAGAAAGTTTGTGGTAGGTGAAGACTTTTGTCTCATATACTACGTGTATGTTATCAAGAGGGACCAGACCTAGGAGAAGGACATAATCCTTCAGATATTGTTGAGTCGAGTATGACTCATAGCGACCCTATGAACAAAAGATCTGAACCCTGTTCTACCCTGTGCCATCCTCAAGAGCCCTTTGCATCAGTCACCGTGTCAATCCAACTGGTTGAAGGTTTTCCTTTCCTTTGCTACCCTACACCCTTTCTAGCACCATGTCCCTCTCCAAGGAATAGCCCCCTCCTAGCAATATGTGTAAAGTATGGGACGTGAAGTCTCCTCATTCTTACCTCTCAAGAGCACTCCGACTGCACTGTCTCCAAGGCACACCTATACACCTATTTGTTCTCTTGGCTGTACAAGGGATGCTCAGTGCTCTTCTCCAAAAACACAGCTCAAAGACATCAATTCTTTTTTCTGTCTTCCTTATTCATTGTTCAACTCTCGAATGCATAACAAGTGATCAGAAATATTTTATATGGCCTGAATTAAATGCACCATAGTCCTCAAACTGACATTACTCACTACTCCTTAATAATTTGGACAGGCTCTAAGCTGCAGACTTTCCTAGTGCATTGTATATCCTTATTTCCTGAACTGCCGGTACCAAGGGTATTAATTGCTGATCCAAGCAAGATGAAGCTGTCAACAGTTTCAATCTCTTCTCCATCCATCATGATGCTGCCTACTGGTCCAGTTGTAAGAACCTTTATTTTATTGACATTCAGAAGTGTCAAGAAAACATTATACTTAATAAAGTATAAAATCCCTGAAAAAGAGGAAAAATCATCAAGCAATATATTTATGTATTGGCTGCAAAAATGAGCTAAATTACAACAGCAATTGTGAAGCCAACACAAAATCAGACAGTATCTCCTTCTGTTGAATATAGAGTTGCTGTATTCAGAGATGACTGAATGACAGCTTATATAAGTAGTCAAAGATCAATCACAAAACAAAGACATTACTTTGAGCACTAAGGTTTTACTTACTCAAGCAGTTGGTCTTTCCAATCTCCTCATCTCCAATAAAAAGTAAACAATGAGAAAAATTATTGTGAAAGAATTGGAACATTTTAATTATGTTGTTGGAAAATATTACTATCAGAAAAACAAATAGATCTTGGGAGAAGTACAGCCAGAATATTTCTGAGAAACAAAAACAAAGATACTTCATCTTTATTGTACCATATGAACAGGAGCCAATGGTAATGAAAGAGTAGAAGCTGCATTGAAGGCATTTGGAAAAAAATAAGGTCCCAGGAATCGAAGAGATACCAAATTACTTGTTTCAATTAACAAGTGCAGCCTTGGATGCACTCAGCAGTCTGTGCCAGAAAATTTGAAGGACAGCTGTCTGGCCAATGGATTGGAAGAGGTCCATGTTTGTTCCCATTCCCAAAAAAGGTGATCCAACTTGTGTGGAAATTATCAAACAATATCATTGCTATCACATGCAAGCAAAATACTGCTGAAAAGAATTCAAAGATGGCTTGAACAGTACATAATGGTTAAGAAACTGCCAGAAGTTCAAGCACAATTTAAAAGAGGCCATGGCACCAAGATATCATTGCTGATGTCAGATGAATCATGGCTGAAAGTAAGGAATACTATAAGAATGTTTCTTTGTGCCTTATTGACTATGCAAAGACTTTTGACTAGGTGGATCATGACAACTTGTGGCTGACATTGAGAAGAATGAGAATCCCAGAGCACATGAGTGTGCTCATTCAGAGCCTATTCCTGGACCAGGAAGCTTTTGTGCAAACAGAGCAGGGGAGCACCGCATGGTTTGGAACTTGGAAGAGAGTGCACCAAGGTTGTATTCTTTCTCCATATATACTCAATCTGTACACTGGGCAAATTATCTGAGAAACTGGACTGAGAAGGAATGTAGCATCAGGATTGGAGGAAGACTCATCAATAACCTGGTTTATGCAGAAGGCTCAACTTTGCTTGCTGAAAGTGAGGGGGTCTTGAAGCACTTATTGCAGAAGATTAAGGAATGCAGCCTTTGGTATGGATTGCATCTCAATGTCAGGGATAAAAAAAGATTCTTACCACTGGACCGGTAGGCAGCATCATGATGGATGAGGAAAAGCCTGAAAGTGTCAATAATTTCATCTTGTTAGGATCCACATTAACACTCTGTTACCAGTAGTCAGGAAGGAAGGAGACACATTGCACTAGGAAAATCTGCAATTAGGAGCTCTCCAAATTATTGAGGAGTAGTGATGTTAGTTTGAGGACAAAGGTGCATTTGATTCAGGCCTTAGTCTTTCTGATTACTAGCTACACATCAAGAGCTGGACAATGAATAAGGCTAACAGAAAAATAATTGACACCCTTGAGCTGTGGTGCTGGAGAACAGATATGTCTTGGAAAGGGTGCAGCTGGAGTACTTTTTGGAGGCAAGAATGATTAGGCTTTTTCTCATATACTTTGGAATTGTTGCTAGGAGGTGTTATTCCTTGGAGAAGGACATGATGCTGAGAAGGGTGAAAGGTAAAGGAGAGGAAGACCCTCAACCAGGTGGACGGATATGGTGACAGCTGCAAAGGGCTCTTGTGTGTCAGGAAGTTTGAGAATGGCAAAGGATAGAACAAAGTTCAGATCTCTTGTTCACAGGGTTATTATGAGTCATACTGAACTAAACAACCCCTAACAACAACAACAAATACAACATTTTAATACATTGGATATGTTATCAGGATATGTTGCCATTCCTTGGAGAAGGACATCATATTTAGTTATGTAGAAGGTGAGTACAAAGAAAGATCTTTAATTTATGAGATGGATTGACATAGAATCTCTATCAATTAACTCAACCCTACCTCCAGTTATAAGCATGGCATAATATATTTTTTTTTCAAAATCAAGAAAACAAAGATTCTCATGACTGTGCCGATTGGCAAAACCGGTATAGATGGAAAGGAGATTAAGTTTGTCAACAATTACAGCACGTCCATGGCAGCATCTGTTAACTGAAATATGTCAATTGGTATACCATCACTTCCTGGAGCCTTATTTTTTGCCATTTCCTTTAAAGCAGCCTGAACTTCTTCTTTCATCACCATAAGCTCTTGCTCACA
>NW_006399785.1:1144115-1144694 GCF_000299155.1 Elephantulus edwardii
TGAACAATATATTATTTAAGTAATAATATTTGTGTTGTCTTCTTTTCAATGATGTCATGCTCTGACTTTATAAAAATAGTATTTGTGGAAATGAGCTTATTCTGCTTATTCCTGATGTAATGACATGTCTTCAGATATTCAATATTGGCATAGGTGTTTTTAATTATTTTAAGAATATGCTTCTGAAAAACTGGTGATAAAAATGCATTTTAAAGTAATTATAAAAGCATGATAAATCTTTCAAAATATCTTTCTGGCACCTACAGGCATGAATTTGTTCTCTAATTTGATTTAGATTTCTGGGATGAACTATTTTTTAGTATATAGCATTAACATTTTTATTTGTTAGAATTTTATAATAGGAGGTATTGATTTTCATTTGCCAGGTTTGGATATTTGCATTGTACCACCTCTTTAAAAACCAATTTTTCTCATTTTGATTATGAACTGAAGTAGTTTATTTACACAACACTGAGATTAGTGTTCCTTGAATATTTGGAAGAACTCAGAGTATTTTAATTCCCTAGTGGCAAGAAACTGTGCTGTAATCCCAAAGGTTTGAATTTACCAGCTGACCTG
>NW_006399785.1:1144894-1146068 GCF_000299155.1 Elephantulus edwardii
AAAAAACTGTAATAATAATAAAACAATACAACACCTGAGGGCCTTTGAAGAACAGATTTTTTTTTTCTTTCTCCTTACACTGTAGGAAAATAGACGTTTGAATTCAGGTTCTTGGCAGGGCACACTAGTTAAAGAATTTGACTACTAACCAAAAGGTCAGTTGTTTGAACCCATCAGCTGCTCCTTGGGAGAAAGATGAGATAATCTGATTCTCTAAAGATTTAGCCTTGGAAATCCTAGGGGTAATTCTCCTCTCTCCCCCACCCCCCCACCCGCCCACCCCGCCCCTATGAGCTGGAATCCACTTGATGGTCATGGAGATTCTCTCTTCATCTGAGGATCTAGGAACAATTCTTAACTATTTGTCCTTCTGTAATCTTTGGCATTTCTTAATGCTCCTTTGCTGCTTGTATGTTTATCTTCCCTTGTGATCTTGAGCGTCTGCCTTGCTCTTTTTATGAAACACTCATTAGAAAATTTTAAGTTTAGAACTCAGCCTACTCTGGTATGACTTCTTTAATAAAAACAAACATCCTTTAAATTTTCAAACAAGGTCATGGTTTCAACTGTAGGGGTTAGGACTTCAACAAAACTGCAGTTGTTTTGGCGCTATTGAGTCAACTACAATTCATGGTGACACTGTAAAAAGTAGATCTGAGTCTTATCTTAAGGCATCCTAACGATGATATGCTTAGTCTATTGTTACATTCCACATTGTTGTCTTTCTCTCTTTTATTCAGCCTCAAGTGTCCCTGCACGATACCTTTTTCAAAGGACTATCTCCTCCTGACAACATACTCAAGAGATGTTTCACATCTTCTTTGCCTCTAAGGTGCACATTGGTTGCATTTCTTCCAAAATAGGTTTGCTTGTTCTTTTGCAAGGCCATGGTATATTCTGTACTCATCGCCCTCTTATCACACAACACATTTCAAATGTGTCAAGTTTTCATCTCTCATTCTTACTCATTATGCAACTTTCAATTGCATTAGAAAGGATTGAAAAGATTATTGCTTGGTTCAGATACACCTTGAAACTGATATCCTTACTCTTTAGCACTTTGGAGAGCTTCTTGACCATAGATTTTCCTTATGTAGTATATCTTTTTACAATATTGCTTGTAAATGTAAGTTGTTTTGCTGTTGTTATTTGCTATCATTTCACCTACAACTCA
>NW_006399785.1:1146913-1157066 GCF_000299155.1 Elephantulus edwardii
TTTGCAATTACTTGCTATGCATCAGAGAGCTGAATACTGACTAGAGATGATATAAGGAGACTTGATGCTTTTGAGTATTGAACATACCATGGACTGCTAGGAGAACAAAAAGTTCATCCTGGAGAGGGTAGAGCTGGGCTGCTTCTTGGAGACAAGGGTTCTGAAGTTTCATCTGACATACTTTGGATGTGTTGAAAGAAGGGACCAGTCCTTGGAGAGTCATATCATGCATGGGAGGGTCGAGGGACAGGAGAGGAAGACCCTTGATGAGATGGATTGATTCTGTCACTTGGATAATGTGGATAGGCATGTCAGAGAAAATAAGTTTGGCAAGGGATAGAGCAGGGTTTAGGGCTGTTATACATAGGGTTGCTATGAGTTACAGGCAACTCAACATCACATAACAACAACAACAACATATTAGTTTTAACCCCTAATGTCTACCTACTGCTCTATGTGACAAGCATGTATAATTGCTAGCACAGGTCATTATTAATATCTTGACAAAAATTAAAATTTTCATATCTATGGTTATAATCCATTTCTTTTCCCTTGTCTTCTGTATTTGTCTTTTTAAAATTTAATTAGTAAATCTCTCTTCCTGCCATTCTTCACTATATTTATCCATTTAATGTTTTGTTCTCTCTTCTCTTCCCTCCCTCCCTCAGTCTCTCTCTTACAAATTTTTTTCTCTTACTATTTTAATAATTTGGTTTGACTTCTTTTTATTATTAAAACCCTCTCCCACCCCACAACAACAACAAACCAACCAAACCACCCAGAAACAGGTTTATTAGGTGTTGGTCAACTAACCCAAAGGTTAGATATTCAACTCTAACAGCTACTCCCCAGGAAACTCTAACAGCTACTCCCCAGGAGAAACATGGGCAATTGCTTCCCATAAAGATTTCCAATCTCAGGAACTTTGTGGAGAGAGACAATGAGTCACAATCAATTTGATAGCAGTGAAATCCATTTTGGTTTTTGGGTTTTCATACCTATCTACATGAGCAAATTTTCGGAGAAGCTGGACCCTATGAAGAGGAATGTAGCATCAGGATTGAAGGGAGGCACATCAATAACCTGTGTTATGAAGATGACACAACTTTGCTTGCTGAAAGTGAGGGCTTGAAGTACTGTTGTAGAAGATCAGTGAATACAGTCTTCAGTATGGATTGTGTCTCAATATCAAGAAAACAAAGATTCTTACCACTGGACAATATTCTGTGTCATGATGGATGGAAAGTAAATTTAGACTTTCCACAGCTTCATCTTGCTTGGATCCACAATTAACACCCTTGGTACGAGTTGTCAAGAAATAAGGAGATGCATTGCACAGGGAATAACTGCAGATAGGGACATTTTCAAATAATTGAGTGATGTCAGTTTGAGGACTAAGATGAGTCTGATTCAGGCAGTAGTCCTTCCAAGTACTAGCTACACATCCAAGACCTGGACAGTGAATGTTGTTGTTGTTGTTGTTAAGGGCCACCAAGTCATATACTCATAGTGACCCTATGAATGAGAGACATGAACACTTGTATAACTTTTGTCATTTCTTCAAGTTCATAGAGTTTCTGAGATAAGATATTTCAGAAGTCCACACTTGTTTTAATCATGGAGCTCCACCAAACACTGTCCACCATGGGCAACCATTATTGCACTTGACACATCAGTGTCACAGTGTTTAGCATCATAGCAACCATTTCTGTATAGCAAATGGACAGACCAGTGCTATACCACTTACAAGAATATTTGACCAAAAACAATTAAAACCAGACCCTAAGGCCTACTGCCCTGGGGTCCAAATTAACTTTTAAATAGGAGGACAAATACAATGAACTTACAGCCAATGGCCAATAAATATTGCACTTAAATTCTCAACATGAAAAGAAATAAAATCTCATGTGGAGCCAGACTGCTTCAGAAGACTCAACACTTGGATTCTAGCCTCATACTGCTGACCAAATGTGTTTATAAAGAGTGTTGTGCCTATGAATTGCTGCTCAAAAGGAACTTATTCAGGCATGTAAAAACAAAGAGTGCGATTTAATTCTGAAGAATAATTTTTTTCACATGTGGAAGCTCTCTTCCTCAGTGACGAGATGACAAACGAGGGAGCGAGAGCTAAATCCCTGTGTTTCATGTGTTTTTTTTCTTTTTTTTCTGAGATAAACCCTTTTATACAAACCAATTTTCCTTCCGGATACATGGAAAAGAATACTCACAGAAAAGAAAAAACTTGATGAGCATGAGGATAAGAAGTAACTGAAATACAGAAATCTTACAAGACATAAATAGCAAAACAGCTTACTAATTACTATAATGTAGAGTCCTTAGGAACCAATTCCTTCATTTATTGTCCTAAATGTTGCTGTTACAGACCAAGTCAGAACTGATCCATAGGTGAGCCTCCAGTGGGTTTTCTAAGGCAGGAAACTGCATGGGAGGAGATTTCCAATCCTTCTCCCATGGAGTGGCTAGTGTTTTATGGTTTTTAAGGCTTTCCCAGGAGCTTCCGTTTGGGATGGGGTAATTTGGAACATGGTTGTTGGGCAGGGGACTCAGTCATGTGGGTCAGTTTCTAATTGGCTGGCTTATCTGCCCACCTCTGCCCTCTTCATGTCACACAGTTTCTTTTCCTGTGTCAGGTAGCCTTGGTTAATTGGTTACTTTTAATCTGATAAGATTCTGCCTCATGGGACTTTCCCTTATTTCTTGCTTCTAAAACTAAGAATTTTTATGGCTTGGGCTTGCCTCTGGAGTTAATGAGTTTTGTTCAAGGTTGAATTTAAGTTAGGCTTGGGGGGCGGGGGAGGCACCCAACACCTAAAATGGGGGGTCTATGCTGTCCCTTCAGTCGGGCTCCTGGGGGGGTGCTGGACACCCAAAATGGGGGTCTGTACTGTCCCCTCAAAGAGGAGGCTGAATACAATCAACTCACAACCAATGACCATTAAACACTGTACTAAATTCTCAGCAATAAAGAAGTCCAACCTTTGTAGAATCAGACAGCTTTAGAATACTCAACACCTGGATTCTAGCCCCATACTGGTGACCAAATGCATTTTTAAATAGGAGGCCGAGTACGATCAACTCACAGCCAACGGCCAGTGAACATGTTGTTGTTGTTGTTATGTGTCATTGAGTTGTCTGTGACTCATAGTGACCCTATGTACAACAGCCCTAAACTCTGCTCTGTCCTGTGCCAATCGCACCGTCTCCGATATACCCATCCCCATTACCCCAGTCACTAAATCAATCCACCTCATAGAGGGCCTTCCCCTCCTGCACTGTCCCTACACCCTACCAAGCATGATGACCCTCTCCAAGGACCAGTCTCTCCTGACATAGGGATGACAAAAAAAGAATTGGCACCTTTAAGTTGTGGTATTAGAGAATAGCACTGAACATCACATGGATGGCCAAGAGAACAAACAAATATTTCATGGAGAGCCGGAGTGCTCTAAAGGGTCACTATGAATCTTGTTCCCCTAACCACCTAATAACAACAACATCAACAACAATACCTATCTACATAAAGCATATCTTCTGATTGCTTTATTCCATGGCATTGAGTTGAACATGGCTCATAGCAACCCGTTGAACACAAATCTGAACTCTGTCCTACCCTGTGACATCCTCATCATTTCTGATGCATCTGACCCCATCATTGCTATCTATCTCATTGAAGATCTTCTTCTCTTTTATTGGCTTTTCCACCTTTCCAAATATGACATCCATTCCCAACAAATACCTTCTCCTAGCAACATGCAAAAATATACTTGAGACAAAGTTTTGCCATCCTTGTCTCTAAGGGGTAACGCTGGCTGCACTTTTTCCAAAATATGTATCTTTCGTTTTTGTTTTTTTCCAGCAGTTCATGGGGTATTTAGTACTTTTATCTGAAACTACATCTGAAAGGCATCAGATTTTCTTCTGCCATCATTATTGATTGTCCAGCTCTCAACAGTATTGCAAGTACCTGAAAAGACCATAGCCTGAATCACGTTAGTCTTCAAACTGACACCGTTGTTCTTCAGTAATTTGGAGAAGGTCCCCAATAGTGAAGTGTCCTGGTGCTATCATCTCCTGACTGCTGATATCAAAGTTGTTGATTATGGAGCCAAAAAATAAAAATAAGAAATTATTGATGATTTCAATATTTTTCTCCAGCTATCATGATGTTGCTTATTGGTCCAGTGGTGAGGATTTTTGTCTTTTGGAGGTTGAGGTGTAATCCATATTGAAGTCTTTGATCCTCTGCACAAAGTGTGTCAAGTACTGCTTGCTTTCAGAAAGCGAGGTTGTATCATCTGCAGGGCACAGGTTTTTGATCTTCCAGTGTGGATGTCCATCTTCTGTTTCCTACTAATGGGCCTTGGAGATTGAATGAAGAAGCTAGTGAGAGGATGGAGTTTGGACATACTATGATGTTAGTCTTTCCAGTCTTGCTCTCCATGGTTTATGTGTGCCTCATATAGTTACTGTTACCAAGTTCACTTTACCTTCTATTTAACTTCCATCATGCATTCAGTCAGTCCTCAGAGGGCAGGAATGGTTAAGCCCTTGGTTTTGAACAGATACATTTGCAGTTCAAATCTACTAAGAGGCCCTTGAAAGAAAGACTTGATGATCTACTTCTGAATAAACCAACCAATCAAATCTCTATTGAGTACAGTTCCACTCTGATACACACTCTGACCAATAGAATTCTATGGCATTCATTCACTCATTCCTTTACTTATGTAAGGAATCTTCCTTTTAATCCAAAGGTCATACCTCCTTTATGGTTAAACCCTATAAAAGGCTTTGACATGAAAGGATTTGAGATGTGAGATTTATAGCCTCAAAAACTCAGTGGAGAATCAGTGATAAGTAGATTCTGAGTCATGGCAATAAGAAAAGAGAAAAGGAAAAAAAATGTTGCCATGTTTCTGCACTAGGTACTATTGTTCTGGTAATTTAGTCTTAAAACAAATTCCTTGGCTTCACAGAATTTACGGTACTGCAGAGAATAAAGACAATCAATAGTGAGTAATAATAAAATGTAATGAGGGATTAAATTGGCAAAATACAGGACACTATAGAAACATGCCAGGAGTGGATAACCTAGATTAGGACAAAACTGTTATGTTTCTGAATCTTGTTCTAACCATTCTCACTGCCTCATTTATATGGGAAGAAGCTACGGGAGACTGTTGGAAGGGACTGCCCACAGTTTCTCTCTGCTCCCCATGAAGTACCGTGAGACTTTGAGAGGTTACGTCATGTTTCTCATCATCTGATTATCTTGATCTGTGTCACTCAGGAGCAAGAAGAGTTGGATCAATAATATCAATGAACTAATGATGTCAGTGCTTCAAGTGAAAATTGCAAACACATCTTTGAACAGAATTTTAAAAAAAGTATAAATAGATTATGCTTGCAGAGTAGTTAACTATAAAAAGTTGAATACATCAAGCAAAGTAAAAATGACTGCACAGCCACTGGGGCTGTGTTAAAACCTAATTAGTGAGAGAGCGTTAGTCTTTAAATGGATAGAATTAGGTTGAGTGTGTGGGTGGGATGAGGACAAAAGCAAAGAACACTACATCCTCCTTCTATGAAGCGTCACTGCAGCTACCAAGACATCAAGACATTCAGGAAACAGTGATCTCAATTCCCACAGTTATAGGTGGACACAGCTTTGATTGGTGGAGTGGCCTCCCTGTCATAAAACAAAGCACCTGAAATGTGGTGGTCCTGTCAAAATGAAATAGAATTATGTTCCCAGAGGGAAAAAAATCTGGCTTTAGAACTGTAATTATTTTTTGTTTGATGTCATCATTTTGGCTCCAATTCATATGAATACTAATACAAAACCCTGCTCAGTCCTGTGCCAACCTCAGAATGGCTATTGTGCCCAAGTCCATTGCTGCAACCACAGTGTCAATCAGTTTGTTTGAGGGATTTCTGTTGCTCACTTTACCAGAAAATAGAAAAGAAAAAAAATTGGCATGTATTTGTACCATGTATTTGTCCTGTATTTTGCCAGTTTAACCCCTCATTACATTTTACTGTTACTGACTACTGATTGCCTTTTTTCCCTGAGGTACTGTAAATTCTGTGAAGGTAGAGAATTTGTTTTGCCCAAGACTAAATTACCATCACAAATTTTCTCATGTCTTCCTCCAAGGGCTGGCTTCTCCAGGTAACATGCTCAAAGTATGCGAGACAAAATCTCACTATTCTCCCTTACAAGGAAGAGTCTGAATATTAGAGAACTGGATAATGAACATTCATAGGCTTTGAGAACACATATCCTAACCGTTCTCTTCCACATTACATAGAGAAAAAGATAGAGTACATAGCTGAGATGTGAGGTACAATTTCTCTTAATACGGATCAAGCTGAATTGGAGAATTCAAGTTAAATGGAAGACTCCCTTTATCTACAACTCTAGACTTTGAGATTCCTGTACGAGATGGTTGCATGTGCAAAACACTGATACTGCACAAGTGAGAGCCTATATTCCCTCAGACCCTTGCATTCTAAGAGTTAAAGGCAAGGATGAACTTATTACCAGAGATTGCAAGCAATTGAATCCCACTTCATAGGGAAACAGAAATAATGGATAATGCTTTGACTATCTCAGCAATCAGATGAATCTTTTAGTAGTTGAGAGAAAGGCAAAACCATTTATTTTAAGATCTCTTCACAGTGATGGACTGTATTTTGAATTTCCCCTTAAATAAAGTAGTTCCTAAGAACACTTGACTGGGCAGGCAGAAAACCAAGAATTTTAAAAGGTCAGGGATTTATAGTCAACAACAATGGCAAAAACCAGTTGATAGTTATTTGATATGTCAGAGATTGTCTTAAGTTCTTCTTTAGTGTGGTGACTAAGGCAAATCCCTTTCCTCTAAACATTTTTATTTTTTTTTGCAGAAAATAAACATTCAATGTATAAGTAAACAAACAAGGTAATAGAATTCTACACATTGATAACTGTGGGGAGAAAAACATAAGTAGATTTGTGGCTATTTCAAGGCGTATTATTCTACACATAAAAACAAAAGCCAAAACAAGTGTATAGGTCTACAAAATTGGGATTGTCAAGTCCAGTGTTAGCAGGGGTCATGCCCACATTGTTGTTATTGTTGATTTCCTTCAAGTAGAGCAAGACTCAAAGTGATCCTATGTTTCAAAGGCCTGAAGCCCCTCTACAGCTATTGACATTTATCAAAGTTCACAGAGTTTCCAGGGGCATGTTGTTTAGGTTGTGGATGCCATTCCTGTGTTGCTGACATTACACGTCATTAAGTAAGATAAGGCATTGAATGTTGAAGATAATTCAGTTATGCACCATATAAAAGAAACAGCTGCTCTTTAGTTCTAACCAATTATTACCTATTACAAATAAGAACCTGAAGTTGCTGGATATTTTTATTTTTACTTTGAGAAACTGGAAATCAGTATTATTAAGGAAAGTCTCCAATTTGTAAGAGTTTGCAACCTGTTTTTGCTATTTGGACTTAAAAGAAATGATAATTTGTCTGAATGGACTCACAGGATTGCTGCTTTCCAACTCCTTTCTAAAACCATGGTGGAATAAAGAGATCTTAGTGACCAAAAAGTTCAACATGCAGTAAGTATATGATATATGTATACACACACACACATCTAGAGAGATAGATAAAATTCACTGTTGATCACAGCTAAGAAAGTTGTTCAGCTTGGTCTCAAACATACTATTCAGAACTCTTTTCAACACAGGGGTGTGTCTGAGTCTTGTCTTGTCTTCTCTTTTAGGTCTTGGATTTCTCCCAACATTCCGGCCACCGTCTTGATTGATTTGGTTTCCTTTCGATACACAGATAGCTGAAGGGGCACTGCTCACAGAACACAGTGCACACATGCTCCATCATCATAGAAATCCCTGAAATGCATTTTCTTTTACAGGATGGAGAATTGATGACAGTACCATATTTGAGGGAACCATAAAAGCAAATGTGTAGATGTAAGAATATTCTGTCTCCTCAACAGTAATTGAGCCCACTTGAAGCGAGAGTGGAAAACCAGGAAGTCTGCCACTTTGATGTTGGACACTTTAATGGAGGCTTTTACCGAGAGTGACTGGTGAGGAAGGTCACAAATTAATGCCACGGAAGGCTAAGGGTGGCTGGTGAAGAGGTGCTGAGATAGACTCAGTCTAGTTCACTCAATTTTACTCTGCAATGTTGTCATGGTATCACTTGTATCTTTGAGGATGACATGTAATCATAAAAACTGGTGGTAGAGAAAGGCAATAAGACAGCTGGTGAGATTGTATAGAGAATCAAGAAAACTCAGTCCAGACAAAAGGCAACCTACAATTTTCCATTTAATTTTTATATTTGGTGTGCATTGACATTTCTTATGTATTAGAGTGAATAAAACAAATGCTGCCTGAGATTTAGGGAGGTTTTTTGGGTTTTTTTGGGGGGGTTTCCATATAATTACATTCTAAGGACACTCCATCTCACATAGTTTGATCATGTGGCCAGGAGGGACCAGACCTTGAATAAGGGCATGATGCTTGAAAGGGTGGAGAAGCAGCACAGCAGAGGAAGACCCTGGATGAGAAGGACTGACTCAGTGACTAGAGAATTGGGATTAAATATCTTGGAGATGATGAGATTGGCTCAGAGCAGGGCAGGGTTCAGAGCTAATGTACATAGGTTCACTCTGAGTCACAGGAGACTTTGATGGTACATAACAACAACAATAACAATGTTGTTATGTGCCTTCACATAAGCTATGACTCCCAGTGACCCTATAAACAACTGTTCTGAACTTTGCCTTACCCTGAGCCAACTTCACTGTCTCTGACAAATTTGACACCACTGCCACAGTCACTGTTTTAATCTATCTCATCCAGGGTCTTCTTCTCTTATGTTAAAAGTTAGCCTTAAAGTTGGATTTTTTTTTCAGCCATTACATTTATCCCACTCTGATCTCCAACTACCTTAACTGAAGGTATATGGTCATGCAAATCAGCATGGTCTTGCATATATCATCAACAGGTGTGGAACTAGGATATATGAAAGAGTGCCTTTACACACACAGAGTGACAAGATTTGAGGTGAGCAAGACTTGCAGGAGACTAGAGCAGACCCTGTTGGCAAGACCTTGGTCACAGTGTTAAAAAGTAAATATATAAAGATATTAAGGTCCAGTGAGATACATAATATTCACTGTTGATTATAGCTAAGAAAGTTGTTTAGCTTGGTCTCAAACATACTATTCAGAACTCTTCATCATATGGGGGGGGGGGTGTCTCTGAGTCTTGTCTTGGTTTCTGTTTTAGGTCATGGATTTCTCCCAACATTGCAGCCATCGCCTTGATTGATTTTGCTGTGGAGAAACTGTGGCAAGGTGTAAGGAGAGGAGCCCCAGGATAAAGTCCACAGTTAAAGGTGTTTCTTGTTCTGGCTAGATGTTTGAAGGAGAAACTGACATAACTTGTTGGAAGCTTGTTTGCTTGGAGGCAAATCTTGCTGGCTGATTTGGATTTGACTGCTGAACTGAAACTAGAGCCTGGACTAATTGAGGAATTGTGTCTTGGAACTTGGGATAAAACCTGGTCTTGTTTTGGATGATATTCTTTGCCTCCTCCACTCTCCAACTTCCTTCATTAATAAACCCCATTGTTGGTACCATAATTCTGAGTCTATGAGTCAGCACAAATTAACAAACCTTTTGCTGCTGGTATGGTTCTAGAGGTACCATAGACTCTGTTTGTTTCTGATCTGAGGGAGTGAGGAGCTGTGTTATTCTCGCTCCCTCTGCCCCCTACTCCCTGCTTTAGTATGGAGATACTGCCATCATGTTGTGAATGTGAAGTTATTAATCTCAAACAACATCAAAAGAATTCTAGATAGAGCTTGCCATGGTAATGCTTCTCAAAATATAAGTAGTTAATGATTACTTTAAAAAATATATATAAAAATGAATTATGTTTACTGCATTGAAGTCTATGAGGGAGAGAATAGTTAAAAAGTATTATATTTTAGGGCATTATGTTTATCATAAGAGTACGGAATGAGGGTTGCACAGTGAATTATATTTGGGGTGGGGTTGGGGGATGTGCGGGGGGATTGTGTACTAATGAAGGAGTTTTTCTTTTGCT
>NW_006399785.1:1157177-1160300 GCF_000299155.1 Elephantulus edwardii
AAAAATTAAAAATTTAAAAAAATTAAAAAAATATTTCCAATCCACAGTGGACTGATTAAAAGAAAAGTGAAGTGATGAAAAAAAATGAAAAGTTCAAAGCACAAGCAAAACTATTTTGTTAGTAGATGCAACAGACATAAAATAATTGGGTCCAATTGCAATCCAATTTATCAAAAACAGATTTGACTTGTGGTTGCCTCTCATCACAGGTAAGTTACAATTAATGTATGCTCTGGCATCAAGATGTAAGTCACACTTCTAGATGAATTGCACTAAATGCAGGTAGTCAGCTTACCAACAGATTATGTCCTCCAGAGTCCTTGGTTAGTGAGAAAACTCTACCCCTTCTTGTTGTGCCAAATGTGCGACAGGTTTCTTATATTAGTAACTGAAAGTGCTGTTGCCACCAGAAAGAATATTTTATATATGTACACCTGTAAGACTTAAGAACAAACCTGGTCCCGTGCATGGGAGAAATTTCCTGCCTTCCCAACACTCATTCTCCCTTTCTTTCCACCCTGGTAACAACATCTTCACTTGTTTGGAAAGATCATGCCCCACATTCATATAATGTTCATAGGTAGGACTGCCAACCTATAGTCCCCTCCTTTGTATGAGCTATCCATGTGTCTCTATCCACTGCCAAATGTTAACTGTGCATGTACAACCAATGCAAAAAGGCCATGAGAAAGTCAATTGTCATCGAGTAGAATCTGATTCCGAAAACCTTAAATGTATCAGAGAAGAAATCTGTCCCATAGAGCTTTTCATGGTTGTTGCTTTGTTGTGGTGGATTTGGTTTATTTTTTCTTTTTGTTTGATTGTTTTTTGTTTTTTTTCCCCAGAACATCACCAGATCTTTCTTCTGATGTCACTGAATGGAGATGAACTGCTAAATTTTCATTTAATCACTTAACCATGTGTATGATCCAATGACCCTTTTGCAAAGCATCTAGAGCATATGTGGTTATGCTGTTGTTATGTGCCATCAAGTCGCCTGCGACTCAAAGTGACCCTGTGTACAACCCTAAACTCTTCTCTATCCTGTGCCAATCTCACCATCTCCAACACACCTACCCCCATTATCCCAGTCACTGAATCAATCCACCTCATAGAGGGTCTTCCTCTCCTGTGCTGTCCCTCTACCCTCTCAGCCATGACATCCTTCTCTGAGGACTGGTCCCTCCTTGCAACATGTCCAAAGTACGTCAGACAAAGTTTCGGAATCCTTGCTTTCAAGGAGCAGCCCAGCTTCACACTCTCCAGGACAAACCTGCTTGTTTTCTTAGCAGTCCACGGTATTAGTCAATGCCATTCTCCAACACCAGTGCTCAAAGGCATCAATTCTCTTTCTATCATCCCTAGTCATTTTCCATCTCTCTGATGTCATTGTTGTTGCTATGTGCTGTCGAGTCGCTCGCGACCTTTAGCTACCCTATGTAAAACAGCCCTAAACTCTGCTCTGTCCTGTGCCAATTGCACTGTCTCTGACACTCCCATCCCAATTATCCCAGTCACTGAATCAATCCAGCTCATAGAGGGCCTTCCCCTCCTGCGCTGTCCTTCCACTCTCCCCAGCATGATATCCTTCTCCAAGGACTGATCTCTCCTCACAACATGTCCCAAGTATGTTAGATGGAGTCTCAGAATCTTTGGCTCCAAGGAGCCACCCAGTTTAACCCTTTCCAGGACGAATCTGTTTGTTTTCCTAGCAGTCCATGGTACTCTCAATACTCTTCTCCAACACCACAACTCAAACGCATCAATTCTCCTTCTATCCTCCTTGGTCATTGTCCAACTCTCTGATGCACAACAAGTGATTGCAAAGACCATGGCCTGTATCAGACTCACCTTAGTCTCCAGAGAGACACTATTGCTCTTTAGTATTTTGGAGAGGTCCCTAACAGCAGACTTTGCCATGGCAATGCACCTTGTAATTTCCTGGCTACTGGTGCCAAGAGTGTTGACTGTGAAGCCAAGCAAACTAAAGCTGTAAATAATCTCAATCTCTTCACCATCCATACTGATGCTGTCAATTGGCCCAGTGGTGAGAATGTTTGTCTTCTTGACATTGAGCCTCAATCCATATTGGAGGCTGCCGTCCTTGACCCTCTGCAGCAAGTGCTTCAGGTCCTCCTCAGGTTCAGCAAGCAGGGTTGTGCCATGTGCATAGCAAAGATTGTTGATAGATCGACCACCAATCTTGATCCCACATTTCTTCTCATAGAGCCCAGCCTCCCATATAATCTATTCTGCATACAGGTGGAAAAGGTATGGAGATAGAACACATCCCTGGAGTATGCCCTTCTCAATTTTGAACCATGCAGTGTTCCCTTGCTCTGTTCTGACAACTGCCTCCTGGTCCAAATATAGGTTTCTCATTAGCACAATCAAGTGTTCTGGGGTTCCCATTCTTCTCAGAGTCAGCCACAGTTTGCTATGATCCACACAGTCAAATGTCTTTGCATAGTCAATGAAACACAGATAGACATTCCTCTGGTATTCCCTGTTTTCAGGTAAGATCCATCTAACATCAGCAACAATATCCCTAGTACCAGGACCCCTTCTAAATCCAGCCTGGACTTCTGGCAGTTCTCTACTGATGTGCTGTTGAGTTGTTTTTGGATAATCTTCAGTAGACTCTTGCTTGCATGTGAAATCAATGAGATTGTTCTATAGTTTCCACTCTCTTGGGTCACCTTTCTTTAGAATGGGAAGAAATATAGATCTCTTCCAGTTGGTTGGCCAAGCGGTTATTCTTCAGATTTCTTGGCACAACTTGTTGAGCATGTCTAGGCAGCATCTGTTAGCTCAAATATGTCAATTGGTATACCATCTATTCCTGGGGCCTTATTATTTTATATTTCCTTCAAAGCAGCCTGAACTTCTTCTTTCATCACCATAGACTCTTGCTTATATGTTGTTTCATTAAATTCTTCTGTGTCTGCCAATTCCTTTTTGATTCAGTATATTCTTCCCATCTTCTTTTAATACTTCCTTGATAATTTAATATTCTGCCTAAATCATCTTTGATTACAGCAACTCGAGGTTTGAATTTGTTCTTCAGTTCCTTGAGCTTAAGAAATGCTGAGCGAGTTCGGCCCTTTTGATTTTCTGACTCCA
>NW_006399785.1:1160434-1167217 GCF_000299155.1 Elephantulus edwardii
TCTGTCTTTGCAATGACCGTTTGTACTCTTCCGGGATGATGCCCTTGATATCCTCCCACAACTCATCTGATCTTCGCTCATTAGTGTTGAAGGCCTCAAACCTGTTCCTGAGATACTTGTGAAATTCAGGTGGAATAGACTCAAAGTGATATTTTGGTTGCCTTGGATTTGGTTTAATTTTCCTCAACTTCAGCTTGAACTTGCTTATGAGTAGTTGGTCGTCTGTTCCACAGTCAGCCCCTGGCCTAGTTTTCACACCTGATATTGAGCTTCTGCAGAGGTTCTTTCCACAAATGTAATCGATCTGATTCCTATGCATACCATCACGTGAAATCCAAGTATATAACCTGCGTTTATGTCTCTTAAAAACGTATTTGCTATGAATATGTCATTGACTGTGCAAAATGCAATCATTCTTTCTCCAGCTCCATTTCTGTCACCGAGTCCATGTTTTCCAACCACTGAATCTTCTTCTCTCTTCCCAACTTTTGCATTCCAGTCACCCATTATTATCAATGCATCTTGATTGCATGTTCGATCGACCTCCGATTGTAAAAGTTGTTAAAAATCGTCTATATCCTCTTCCTTGGCTCTGGTTGTTGGTGCATATATATCTGAATGATAATGGTATTCACTGGACTCTGATAGATAAGGTTAATTCAGAAGAGCAAATGAGGATAAAATTTGGTTGATGAACAGATCATACAAAAAGAGAAAGCTCTGCCTGAAGACAGAGCTCACATATTATATATTCTCAAAAGGATTTCTATCTCATTACGTTAGGCTTATTTTACTCTGTGATTCTAGAATATCCTGCGCATTCTTAACCAGAGAAAGAGTTGCATATCTTACAACATATTGATGTTTGCATCTTGATTGCCCACCAATGCCATAGAGTGAGGGTTTTTAACTCAGTGCATTTCAAGAGCCTAACATAAAATCACTGTACCAAAAAGAACTGTTTAATACCGAACCATTTCTGGAAGTAGTAGGATACCAAGAAGTAAAGGAAGAAGTCTAAGCTAGACTAAATGTACAGAGGAAAAAAAAAGCCCTGGGAATTCACGGGATATTGAGCTGTTGCAGCAAACAAATGCAGTCATGGGCATGCTCAATCATTTATACCAGAACATTGGGAAGACAGCTCCCTACCTGCTCATCCAATTGGAAGAGATATGTATTTGCGTTTATTAAAAGTATCTAATAGAATGCATAAATTATAGGACAATATAATTGATGCAATAAAGAAATAAAAATGTTGCTGAAGATTGCTCAGAAATGACTGGAGCAGTACCCTCTCAGTGAAATGAAAGAAATTTAAGCTGGCTACAGATAAGAATATCATTGCTTGTATCAAATGGCTCTTGACTATAAGGAGTGTATCAGGATTATGTTTATTTGTGTTTTATTAACTATGCAATGGCATTTGACTGGGCTGGTCATAATAAATTATGGATAACTTTAAGAGAAATGGCAGTCCCAGAGACCTTAATAATGTTCATGCAAAATCTGTGTATAAACTAAGAAGCAGTTGTCTGAATAGAGAAATGAGACACTACATGGTTTAAAAATTTTTTAAAAAAATATGTGTCAAGTTGTATCCTTTTACTACATCTTTCCAATTTATATGCTGAGCCAATAACTTGAGAAGCCAGGCTAGAGGAAGTGGAATGTGGGAGAGGAAGGTTCATCAGCAAGCTGCCTTTGTTTGCTGAAATTGAAAAGGACCTGCAGCACTTACCGGAGGAAAACAGACTGTGGTCTTCAATATGGAGTACCAACTCAACATTAAATATACAAAAATTCTTACCCTTGCACCACAAGCAATATCATGATGGATGAAGAAAAGACTGAAGTCGTAAAATATTTCTTTTTGTTTAGATATATAGTCAACACCCAAAGGAGCAGCAATCAAGAAGTTAAATAAATGAGCAAGATATTCGTTTGAAGACCAAAGTGTGCTTAACTCATGCCTTAGTATTTTCAATTGCTCCTCATGCATGTGAATCTTGGACAATTTAGTGACTTCTACAATGGACTCTAGCCAAGGGGGATTATGGGGCTAGTGCAGGTTCAGGCAAGTTTACTCTCTGTTGTACATAAGGTCACTATGAGTCGGTGTTTACTTTTTACTTAAAGAAACCTAACAGCAACAAAAGCCTCTTAACGGTTCATGTACGGTGCCACTGTTG
The DNA here is from genome assembly GCF_000299155.1 of Elephantulus edwardii. Classification (NCBI taxonomy): domain Eukaryota; kingdom Metazoa; phylum Chordata; class Mammalia; order Macroscelidea; family Macroscelididae; genus Elephantulus; species Elephantulus edwardii. Next base: position 1,162,627 of record NW_006399785.1, read on the forward strand.
TAAAATGGGACTGATGTCAGGGTTGGGGTAAGACTGAGAAAAATTGGATAAATTGTGTATACTGCACTGAAACAGATGAGGGAGTGAATAATTTAAAAGCAATGCATGATAGGGTATTATGGTTATCACAAGAGTCCACAATTAAGGCTGCATAGTTCTTTGGGCAGTGGGTGGGGTGTGGGGTGATTGTGTCCCAGGGAGGGAGTGTTTCTTTTACTTTTGAAAGAGAGGAGCGAACTGGGGGGGAGGGGAGGGCTGGGCGGGGAGAGAAGTGTAGCAATGAATGAATAAAAATCCAAAATCTCTGTAAATGCTCATTAAAATTATTAAAAGAAAAAAGGGGAAAAAAGGGTTCATGCATCACTTCATAAATAATTGCTCAGGAAAATAGAAATTTTTCTAATCAATATTGCACCTGGGCTATCTTCTGCCGTGCTATTAACGGCCTCTGAAAACTCACTGGAGGGTCAGCTATGAGTCAGTTCCAACTCTATGGGACACAACAAAACCAATAATAACAATTTTTCAGTCACATAGACAGTGTAACATCTTTTTCTTTTTTTAAATTATTATTAAATTTTATTAGTTTTAGTGAACATTTACAGAGATTTGGGGTTTTCATTCATTCATTGTTGCACTGTTTTCTCTACCCTCCTCCCCAGTTCGTTCTTCTTCCCTCCCCCCCGAATGTCTGTTTTAATTGTCCAATTGCCACAGTGCTTGTCAAAGCCAGTTCTGATTAATCTCCTTTGTCAGTGTGTCATTTGCCATTCCCTATCTCCCCTCCCTGAGAGAGACTTCACCCTGATTCATAAGGAAAAGGGGATGGCATATTCTCTTAGCTACTTCCTGCTGAAAAGGAACGCTGTAGGTTTCAGGTTGAAGATCTTCTCTCACTACTCTAAAGGGCCCCTTTGGCAGTAGGAAACACATAGACTATTATGGAGATTGATTTTGGAATTTAGATGCACTGTTATCAATTGTGCTTAGCCATACATGTTCATATCCTTGAAGATGTATCATGGAAGTGTTGCAGCCTAGTAGATACAAATTTAACAAGTTAAAAGTACATGAGTCAAAAATTAACAAGCAATAATATTCTGAGTAGAGGTTCTAATAGTGGCACAAATCAAGTTACAGAGGGAAGGTGGTTCTTACAATAAAAGGCCTATAGACTAGCACTTTGTCTATTATAGTGTAGAGGTTAGGAACCACAAGATGTAGAGGCTCAGCTATGTCATTTATGGTTCTTAAGTCCTGGAGGAAATTCCATCTGTCACTGTGTTGTTTTACAACTCGGAAGTTCGAATGCAAGGTAGAGGTCCATTCCAACAACTAAGAAATAGTGAGAAGAGTTGGAACCTCAGAAGACTTTTAAGACCAATTAGTAGGCTCTGTATCCAGGAGAAAATGAATATACTTACCAGTAATGTTAATGCTCACCCACAGCTCTTCTGGGAGGGTCTAAACCATTGAAGAACAATAATAATATTTATAAATGAAATCAGGGAGGAAAAAATTATTCAGAGTCCAGTATTCACAGCTGAGATATAGGGACATGAAGATAGATTGACATGACCTTTGCTTGAGAAGTTTGTGTTCATAGTAAAAGGAAGAGGTAAGAAAGGAGCTGAAACCAAAATAGATTATAATAATATGATATGGCCAGGCAAGTGAAAAAGAAAATAATATTTTCATTCATACAGGAAATAATTATTTATTGGGTGCATTTTGTGGGTTAGGCATTATGAGAAACTGTATTTAAGAGTATATTTTCTTTCATGCCATCAGTATTTCAAATACCAATAGGGTCTATCGTGGTGGGTAAGTTCCAGTAGGCCTTCCAGACTTAAACAGGCTGTTTATGGCAATGTGCTTCCAAAATAGTAATAGACAATCATATGAATCATAGCACAACATTCTGTTTTATGGTGTTAGAGGATGAGACCTTAGTTATTGCAAATACACACATCAACCAAAATAATAGCCTTGATCATACAAATTATCCTGAAAAAGGTACAAGAACAGAGAACATTACATGGGGTCACCATGAATTTAACCAACTTGACGGCAACTGAAAACATTATGGTCATAAAACTTAAAGAACTTCCCTTAGTGTAGAGAGATCAGGAAATGTTCTTTGAAAAAGGCAATAGTTGAACAGATCCTTAAGTTATGAGGTGATAAGAATATGAAATAGTTGCTGAAGAAGATGAGAGTTGGTTGAGAATACAAATGAATCCCATTAGGCATGTTTGAGCTTTCAAGTGATGCTTGGGACAATACTTTGTGAAAGCATCAAGTGCCTGATTGCATGACCTTTTCAAGGCTCAGCAGTAGTCTTAAAAAGTAAAATCATGGTTGGATTTTAACTTTGATCTAGCAGTGAGATTTTACTGGTGGATAAAGTAGGAGGGCAATGTCATTCAATGTGTTAATGAGACAGTGAGTGGTAATCAGCTAATAGGGTACAGCTTAGATCAGAAAGAAAAACTAGGAAGTGGCTGACTGAGTGAACAACCCTAGGTAAAAGTGACTAATGAATGAAAAAGGTCAGTTAATTAGAAGAACTAATAGATATACAGCCCAAAGCCTTCAATTTTAAGTAAATCTCAATATAAAGAAACAACAATACACAAAAGTGGACCAACAAGCAACATTTGTGGTTAGGTGCTGTCCAATTGACTGTGACTCTTAACAACCCTATGGACAATGGATCTGAACTCTGACATATCCTGTGCCATTCTCACCATCTCTAAAATAGTTGAGCCCAATGTTACAGTCACTATGTCGATCCATCTAGAGGAGAATCTTTTTCCCTTTCACTGACCAACCATCTTTCCAAGCATGATCTCTTTTTCCAAGACGGACCCCTCCTGACAACATTACCAAAGTTTATGAGATAAAGATTCACCATCCTTGTCTCTAAGGAGCACTTTCTTCAAGATATATTTGGTTTTGTGCCAGTCCGTTGGCTATTTAGTACTTTTCTCTGACAGAACAACTCAGAGGTGTAGATTCTTCTTCCATCATCCTTATTTGTTGTCCTACTTTCAGGTGCATTGCAAGTAAATGCAAAGACCATAACTTGAATTAGGTGCACCATAGTTTTAAAATTGACATTATTGCTCCTTCATACCTTGAACAATTGCTTGACAGGAGACTTTTCTAATGCAAAATGCCTTTTGACCTCTTGCCTACTGACTGATCCTCAGGGCACTGATTGTTGATCGAAGCAAGATGAAATTGCTGACAAATGAGATTTTTCTCCATTTATCATGTTTTCTATTGGTACAGTAGGGAGAATTCATGTTGTCTTGTTGAGATGCGATCCATCTTGAAGGCTACAGTATTTGATGTTTTGCAGCAAGTGCTTCAAATCTCCTTCACTTTCAGCAATCCAGGTTGTGTCTTCTGCATAACACAGGTAACTGAGGAGCCTTCCTCTGATCCTGATCTTCTCAGATAATCTGCTCACCATGTAGATTGAATAAGTACGGAGAAAGGACACAACTCTAACACACTTTTCCTGATTATAAACAATGCATTGTTCCCTTCCTCTGTTCAGGATAACAGCTTATTGATCTGGTTTTGCATGAGCACCATAATCTGGGATTCCTATTCTTCCCAACGTCATCCAAAATTTGATATGATACACACAGTCAAATAGTTCTGCATAGTCAATTTTTTTTAAAAAAACAGGCCTCTTTCTGGTATTCTCTACTTTCAGCCAAACTCCATCTGACATCAACAAGGATATACTCTGTGCCGTAGCTTCTTCTAAATCCAGCCTAAATTTCTGGCAGTTCTCTGTTGATGTTCTAGCTATTTTTGTATAATCTTCAGCAGGGTTTTACTCATATGTAATATGAATGATATTGTTCAATGATTACCACATTGTTTTGGATCACAACTTTTGAGAATGGGAACAAATATAGCTCTTTTCCAGTCATTCGGTTAGATAGCTCTCTTCCAATATTTTTGCTATACAGACAGGTCAGCATGTCTAGCGGCTACAACTGTTTGTTAAAATATGCCTGTTGGTATCTCATCAATTTCTGGGGCCTTATATTTTCGTCAGTCCCTTTAGTGGCTCGTTAATATCTTCCTTCATTACTGTTGGTTGTTGATCATATGATACGTCCTGAAATGTTTTCATGTCAGCTAATTCTTTCTGGTTCAGTGAGTCTGTGTATTCTTTACACCTTCTTTTAATTCTTTCTTGATCATTCAGGAAATTCCCCCATAGGATCTTTCAGTATTATAACTTAAGAATTTGTTTTTCAGTTCTTTCAGTTTGCAAATTTTGAATGAGTTCTCCCTTTTTTAAATTGTCTAACTTCAGCTCCTTGCACATTTTACTATAATAGTCTTATCTTCTTAAGCTGATCTTTGAAAAAAGTTGGGAACAGAGAAGAAGAATCAGTAGTCGGAAAACATGGGCTTGGTGACAGGAATGAAGCTGAAGCTAGAATGATTGAATTTTGTAAAATCAATGACTTATTCATTGCAAATAGATTTTCTAAGAGACACAAATGCAGGTTATACACATGGACTTCACCTGATGGTATGCATAGGAATCAGATCGACT
>NW_006399785.1:1169165-1174351 GCF_000299155.1 Elephantulus edwardii
ATCATGCTTGGGAGGGTGGAGGGACAGCGCAGGAGGGGAAGACCCTCTGTGAGATGGATTGATTCGGTGACTGGGGTAATCGGGACGGGTGTGTCAGAGGCAGTTAGGTTGGCGCAGGATAGAGCAAGGTTTAGGGCTGTTGTGCATTGGGTCGCTATGAGTCGAAAGCGACTCGACGGCACATAACAACAACAACAACAACAACAACATTTGCTTTTCTTGACTTTTCAGTATTCTAAGCAATTTTGAGAATCTCTTCAGTCACCAAATTGTATTAAAGTAGTCCGTTACAAAGTAGTCAATTATTTAATTTAACCTGAGTCCAGAATCAACATCCACGGTAGGAGGAGTCAAGAAAGCAGCAGAAAACCCCAAAGACTCAACAAAAATACTGTTAGAGTTGGTAGATCAATTTAGTAGAAGTGCAAGATGCAAGATCGACATCCAAAAATCAGTGGGATTCCTCTTCAGTAACAGAACTCAGATAAGGAAACCAAGAAAGCAATACCATTTACAATATGCAACCACAAATTGAAATACTTAAATAGAACGCTACAGAAAGTTTCTGCAAGATACAATAAAAAAACCTAAAGAAATGTGGAAAATGTGCCCTGTTCATGAATAGGAAGACTCATTATTACGGAAATGGCAATCCTACCAAAAGCAATCCACATGTTCAATGCAATCCCAGTACTGTTACCATATTCATTTTTCAAGGAGATCCAAAGGGAAATTGTCAAACTTATTTGGAGAAGCAAGAAATGCTGAATAAGCAAAATGCTTCTGAGAAATAAAAATGAAGAGGGAAGCCTAGCACTCCTTGACATCAAAACTTACATCATGTCCTCCAGGGTCACCCATTTTGAATAATATTGCATGAGTTCCTTGTTTTTCAATGTAGCATAGTATTCCATTGTGTGAATATATCAGAGTATACCAATGAAAGAATTTTTCTTTTATTCAAAGAGAGGCACGTACTGGGACGAGGAGGGGTGGGCAGGGAGAAAAGTGCAACAATGAGTGAATGGAAATCCAAAATCTCTGTAAATATTTATTAAAATTAATAAAAAAAATTAAAATGCACTAAAAAAACAAACAAACCAAAAAAACCTTACTACACAGTGGAAGTAACAAAAACAGTATGGTACAATTACATGCACATAGATCAAAAACAGTATGGTATTGGTACAATGACAGGCAAATAGATCAATGGAACAACAGACTGGGAACCCAGACATAGACCCAGCTATCTATGATTAACTGATATTCGAAAAGTAAATAAAACCTATCAAATTAGGAAATGACAAGTTAGTCAACAAATGGTGCTGGCTAAACTGGACTTCCACCTGAAGAAAGCTGAAAAAGGATCCACATCTCATATCACATATAAAGTTAAAGAGACCTGGGAGTAAAGCCCAAAACCATAAAGTTCATCAGAGACAAACTGGGACAATCAGCTAAGAGTTGGGTTCAACTTCATGGCAAACAGTAATTGAGTTGCATTACATATCACTGAAATTTAGCCAGTTACAAGCCATAAAAGAAACAATTCCACATGGCTCTACATGATATTGTATTGATATCTCTTGGCTGGAACATGACATTTTGCTTCACAAGATGACTGTAGTTTTGTCCATTTCTTTCTCCTTTGATTGTTATGAAGATCTTATGCCGTGGTGATAAAGAGATGCACTGGCAATCCAAAGGTGTGCTGTTCAAGGTGGACAATCTCCTCCTGCCTGTGAAAACCTACTGGCAGGTCAGTTAGGAGTTGATTCGAACTCAACAGCGCATAACAACAACAGCAATCTCATTTAGGTGAATACTCGGGGGTACTTTAAGAACAATAAAAGACAGTCATTCCATCCAATTTATTCCTTTTAAGAAGATTTAGGAATTCTTTAAAAGTATCTCATTTGTAGCATTAAGTTCACTATGGCATCATTTTTGTTCTTTTTCCTGTCATGAACAATAAGATAATTTATGTAAACCGAAAGCCTTAGGCAACTTGGTTCTTAGAATTGATCTTTTATTCTGTCTATTTTATGGAATGTCTGACTGTGAAGTTTTAAAGTTATATAAAATACAATATTAACTGTTACTTGAGATACTACTTTGAAATTATCTGAGATAGTGTGAAAAAAACTCAATATAGGGATGATCTCCCCCCTCCCTGGACATGTTAAATGAAGATATTTGACTTGATGCAAACACTTCATAAAAACTTAAATGGCATCTACTATATTCCATGGACTGCCAAGAGAACAAACAGATAGATCTTAGAGAGGGTGCAGGTAGATTGCTCCTTGAAGGCAAAGATGGCAAAGATTCATCTTTTATACTTTGTATATGTTGTCTCTTTGGAGACCAAGGTGCGTCTGATACAGGTCATTGTCTTTGCAATCCCTTGTTATGCATTAGAGAGTTGGACAATGACTAAGGAGGATAGAAGGAGAATTGATGCCTTTGAGCTGTGGTGCTGGAGAATAGTACCACGGACTGCTAGGAAAACAGATTCATCCTGGAAAGGGTCAAACTGGGCTGCTCCTTGGAGGTAAGGATTCTGAGGCTCCATCTAACATACTTTGGACATGTTGTAAGGAGGGACAGGTCCTTGGAGAGGGCCATCATGCTTGGGTGGGTGGAGGGACAGCGCAGAAGGGGAAGAACCTCTATGGTGGATTGATTCAGTGACTGGGGTAATTGGGATGGGTGTTTCAGAGACAGTGCAACTGGGACAAGACAGAGCAGAGTTTAGGGCTCTTGCACATAGGGTCGCTATGAGTCACAAACGACTAGACAGCACATGACAACGACAACAACATATGTAGCTAGGTGGGGCTATTCATTGGATAGAGACATCCTGCTTGGAAATATAGGGCATCATCGAAGGAGAGGAAGACCTCCCATGAGATGAATTAATACAGTGGCTTCAGAAATAGACTTGAGCGTTTCAGAGACAATGGCGATGACACTGGATAGGGAAGACTGGCTGTTCACAGGATCCCTAAGAGTTGTACTTGATAACACCTAACAAAAACTATTGGAAGTTGTTAATTTATAATTTACAAATGTTGCTATTGCTGTTGTTATGTGCCACTGAGTCGTCTGTGACTCAGCGATCCTATGTACAACAGCCCTAAATCCTGCTCTATCCCATGCCAATCTTACTGTTTCTGATATACCTATTCCCATTACCACAGTCACTGAATCTATGCACCTCATAGAGGGCCTTCCCCTCCTGTGCTGTCCCTCCACCCTTAATCTACAGTAATTGTTTCAGATCTTCATTTTTTTGTATATAGAGTCTGCAGTAAGAACTTTCCCATTTATTATTGGTTTCAATTCATACCAACACTGTGTACAACAGAATTAAATCCTGACTGTTCTTGTACCATACTGAAGATCACTGTTAGTGCTCAAGCTCTTGTATTTTTTTCTATTCACCATTCATACACATTTTATTCTGTAACGTTAATCTCAGAACTCACAGTGTAACCAGAATTTTTCCAGTTCTTATTAATTCTTATGTCCACTAATCCTTTTATCTATTTAATCTGAGTTTTCTCTTCATTTAGTGATATTATTTAAATCTATTACTTTTTGCAAGTTATTTTCCCATTATTGTATGGTTAGCTTTTTTTTTAATTGTTTTTTTTTCATTCACATTGTGTCTCTTATAATCACACATGTTGTTGTTTTGTTGTTGTTATGTGCCGTCGAGTCATTTGCGACTCATAGCGACCCTATGTACAACAGCCCTAAACCCTGCTCTATCCTGTGCCAATCTCATTGCCTCTGACACACCCATCCTGAGTACCCCAGTCACTGAATCAATCCACCTCATAGAGGGTCTTCCCCTCCTGCGCTGTCCCTCTACTCTACCCAGCATGATGACTCTCTCCAAAGACCTGTCTCTCCTTACAACATGTCCAAAGTATGTCAGACGAAGCCCCAGAATCCTTGCCTCCAAGGAGTAGCCTGGTTTAACCCACTCTAGGATGAATATGTTTGTTTTCTTGGCAGTCCATGGTACATTCAATACTCTTCTCCAGCACCACAGCTCAAAGGCGTCAATTCTCCTTCTATCCTCCCTAGTCATTGTCCAACTCTCTGATGCATAACAAGTGATTGCAAAAACCATGGCCTGTATCAGGCGGATCTTAGTCTCCGGAGAGACACTGCTGCTCTTTAGTAATTGGAGAGGTCCCTAACCGCAGACTTTCCCATCGCAATACTTTTTTAGCTTTCCTGGCTACTGGTGCCAAGAGTGTTGACTGTGGAGCCGAGCAAACTGAAGCTATGAACAATCTCAATCTCTTCGCCATCCATCCTGATGCTATCGATTGGTCCAGTGGTGAGAATTTTTGTCTTCTTGACATGTATTTTTTCACACATGTATCTTATAAAATTAATCACCACGTATTTATGCCCAGTCTTACCCCATTTTGTCAGATCTCCAGTGAGTCTTTCCTAATTTCTTCACCCCCTCTTTTCACCTACCAAACTCTGTGACCCTGTGACTTTACTCCCTCCCTACCCTCAGCCTCCGTTTTTTTCCTCTTTGGCTATCCATACAAATCTTACTAGTTATCCTACTGTTTTTACAATACTTGTCTTATCCAATATTTATCTTTATGGATCCAAGTTAGTTAATTCAACATAATGCTCTCTAGCCTCTCCTAAATTATGCAGTGCTGTATAGTATTCTATCATGTGAATGAACCAAAATTTCTCAATCCAGTCATTTGTTGATGGACATTTGGGCTATTTCCATGTTTTTAGTATCGTGCATAATGCTGGCACAAATGTTGTTCAAATCTCAGTTTGTGTCTCATTTCTGCTTTCCTCTGAGAATATTCCTAGTAGTGGAATCTCTGGGTCATTTGTCCCATCCCAAAGAAGGGTAACCCAACAGAGTGTGGAAACTATAGAACAATATTATTAATTTCATATGCAAGCAAGATTCTACTGAGGATTATCCAAAAACAACTGGAACAACACATCAGCAGAGAACTGCCAGAAGACCAGACTGGGTTTAGAAGGGGTCGTGGTACTAGGGATATTGTAGCCAATGTTAGATGGATCTTACCTGAAAGCAGGGAATACCAGAGGAATGTCTATCTGTGTTTCATTGACTATGCAAAGGCATTTGACTGTGTGGATCATAGCAAACTGTGGCTGAC
>NW_006399785.1:1175091-1182629 GCF_000299155.1 Elephantulus edwardii
ATGGACTGCTAAGAAAACAAACATTCATCCTGGAGACAGTCAAACTGCGCAGCTTCTTGGAGGCAAGGATTCTGAGGCTCCGTCTAACATACTTTGGACATGTTGTAAGGAAGGACCGGACCTTGGAGAGGGACATCATGCTTCGGAGGGTGGAGGAACAGCACAGGAGGAGAAGGCCCTCTATGAGGTGGATTGATTCAGTGAATGGGATAATTGGGATGGGTGTATCAGAGACAGTTCCATTGGCACAGGACAGAGCAGAGTTTAGGGCTGTTGTAAATAGGGTCTCTATAAGTTGCAAGCGACTTGATGGCACATAACAACAACAACAACATGTTGCTTTTTGAGAAAATGTTAAACTTCCTTCCAGAGTGGTTTTGCCATTTTACAATCCCATCAACAATGTCTGAGAGTTCCAATCTATCCACTTCCTAGCCCACATTTATTGCTTGCTGTCCTATTAAAGTTTGCCCTTGTTACTGGGGTGAGATATTATCTCATTGTGGCTTTGATTTGCATATCTCTTATTGCTAATGATTTTGAGCATTTCTTCATGTGTCATATGAATGTCTTCCTCTGTGAAAATATTTCCATATCTTTTGTCCAGCATTGTGTCAATTAATCTCTCTAATTTTCTTCCTCTAGTTCTCTTGCCCTTTGCCTTAACCAAGTATGTTATCTTGTTCCAGGCAATGACCTCTCCTAATGATATTCCCAAAATAAGTGAGGCAAGACTTTACCATCTTGGTGTCCAAGTCAACCTTGGCTTCACTCTTTGCAAGATAGCTCTGCTTGTTCTTCTGGCAGGCCATGTTATTGTCACATGTCATTGAGTCAGAACCAAATAGTAATTGACCCTCTAGCAGCTTTTCAGAGGCAGTAAATCACACAGGAAAAAAGATTAGCCATCCTTTAGATGAAGAACAGCTGGTGAATTTGAACTTCATATCTTTTGGTTGGCAGTGCACTTCCTTACTACAAAGCCACCAGAACGTCCTTTGGTTGACTACATTTCATGTTCTTAAGTAAGCTCACAATTTTAAGTCATTAATTCCTTTTCACTTTCCTTATTCATTTTCCTAGTTTAAGAAACTTACGATGACACTGAAAATATTATGGCTTATATGATATTCTACTTAGACTTTATTGTAAAATCTTAGCATTTTAAGGAGGTTTTTGGCAGCAGATTTCCCCTATGAAATATGTGACTTGATTTCTGAATGTTGCACAGATGGATGCTAATTTTTGTTTGTTTTGTTAGGTGATGTCAAAACAAGTAGAACCTATAGCAGCCCTATGAACAATGGATGTGAATTCAGTTCTATCTTGTGCCATCCTCGCAATCTTTGAGATACTTGAGCCTTTTGCTGCAGCCATTATGTCAATCAATCTGGTTAAGAGTTTTCCTCTTTCTTGACTCTCTACCTTTTCAAGCATGGTGTTCCTCTTCAAGATAAAGGTTCTCCTAGCAACATCCCTGAAGTATGTGAGACAAAGATTTACCGTCTTTGCCTCTCTGAAGCATTCTGGCTGTACCTTCTACAAGACCTACCTGTTTGTTCTCTTGGCCGTCTATGGGATATTCAGTACTGTTCTCTACACCACAGGCCAAAGGCTTCAATTCTTCTTCTATTGTCTATATTTATCATTCAACGCTCACGAAAGGACAAATACTGCATAATGTCACTGTTATAAAACAGGACTGACAGCAGGGTTGGGAAGAAACAAAGAAAAGAGGAGATAATAATGTATAATGCATTGAAACAGATGAGGGGGACAACTGCTTAAAAGGAATATATGATTAGGTATTATTTGCATGATAACAGTCCAGAATAAGAGCTTCATAGTAAAGTGCCCTCAGGTGGGGTGTGGGGGAGGGATTGTATAACAATGAAAAATTTTTAAATTTTATTTTTCAAAGAGAAATTCAAATTGGGGGGAATGGTGGGCAGGGAGAAAAATGTGCAGCAATGAATGAATGGATGGAAATCCACCTTCTGTATAAACATTCATTAAAATTTCAATTAAAAAAGAAAAAAAAAAGACCTTGGCCTGAATAAGACACCTCTTAGTCCTCAAACTGACATTACTGCTCCTCAATAATTTGGAGAGGTCCCCTGAATGCAGACTTTCCCAGTGCAATCCCTGGTCTCTTGACTGCCGGTACCAAGTGTGTTGATTTTGGATCCAAGTAAGATAAATTTATTGATAATTTCAATCTTTTCTCCACCTATTATGATCTTACCTATTGGTCTTGTGGTGTGAATTTTTGTTTTCTTGATGTTAAGATGTAATCCATAGTGAAGGCTGTATTGTTTAATCTTCCGTAGCAAGCACTTCAGGTCCTCCTCACTTTCAGCAAGCAAAGTTGTGTCATCTGCATGATGAAGGTTATTGATGAGTCTTCCTCTCAACCTGAGATCACATTCTTTTTCACAGAATCTAGCTTACCAAACAATTTGCTCAGCATACACATTGAATAGTTGCGGTGTAAGGATACAACCCCGAAACATCCTTTTCTTAATTTTATACTATGTTCACGAAACTGTCTCTTGGTCTAGGTTTAGATTTCACATGAGCAGAAGCAAGTGTGAGAATAACTTCAATTCTTCTCAATGTTAACCATACTTTGTTATTATCCACACATCAAATGTCTTTGCATAGTCAGTAAAGCACAATAGACTTTGTTTTGGTATTCTTTGCTTTCAGTTAGGATCTATCTGACATCAACAATGATACTCCTGGTTCCATGACCCCTTCTAATATCCAGCTTGAACTCCAGGCAATTTCTTCTCTGTGTATTTTTCTAGACATTTTAAAATGATCCTTTGTAATATTTTGCTTGCATTTGATATTAGTGATATTGTTTGATAATTCCCACATTCTCTTGGGAATGGGAGAAAATATAGATCTCTTTAAGTTAGATGACCAAGCTAGTGTATTCCCAACTTTCTGCATCAGTTGATAGTATACTAAGAAAATTAAACCATTGGAATTTTCTGTCTTTATCCTATTTATCATTGTGTTTCTTATTGGTGCAATTGCGAGGGGTTTTATTCTGCTTATATTGAAGTCTAATTTACACTGAATGTTCTGCTTGGGGCTTGGTTGTTATACAATGATGCAATTTGAAAGTTATACATTATATTGAGAAGAAAGTCATACAGAAGATTATAGTCTTGACAGTAGTGGTAAAATGTAATGTGGCAGTTACCTAATAATTTAATTTGACAATTATATAGTAATATAATTTTGTTATTATCTAGTGCTACAATCATACTCCATTTTGTAGAGTGATGTGGCTAACCTCCATTTTTCATGTAACATTGACATTCTTTCAAAGGTTTACTTTTTGGAACCTAATTATATCAATAATTGAGGTTTGGTTAGGTAATTAAGTTATTGGAAAACTAGGTAAACTGCCAAGAGTTATGAAAATAACCATAACAGATATATTTATTTCTCTTTGTAAACCAGTGTATTTATTTTGTCCCTTGTTGTAATAAGAAGGAATGACTTAATTTTGTTGTGGTTTTTTTTCCTTATAACCTGTGCTAGCAGGTGAAAAAGGGGCACAAACATTTACCATGTTAAATTTAATTGGTTCTTTTTCCACTGAGCACTCAAAGAATACTTTTCTCTATTATTTTTAAAATGAGAGTTCATTATTTCTATTACTAAAAACTCTTTCCTCCAGTTGCATAAGATTTTTTATACTCATAGTATAAAAATGTTTAAATCCATGTATAATTATAAAATATCAAGTAATTTTCTTAATCTTTAAAATATCTCTAATTTTGCCACTAAAACTGGTGATAATGAACATAACATTGTAACATTCTTTTCAACAAGGACAAATAAGCTGTTAAACACTTTCAAAGTTGTTTATTTCTCTAATGTAGGACCCATTTAAAGACCTAATTGCTACTTAGGTCTCCTTTATGCTGGGGGTACATTTTATTTTGTTTTGTTTTGAACCAGAAAAAAGTTGATGGTTTACTTAAAAGTTTTGTTCTAAAGTAACATATATAGGCTATTAAATTTTAAAGGGAAGACTTACTGGGACTTTTTTTTCTAGAGTCTCAGACCATGTGACTTGGAATTGGCTCAATGATATGGAGTTCTGTTTTGACGTTTTAAGGTCAAATCTTCTAAAAGAAGATTCTTCCCCCCATTTTCCTTATACAGTTAGGAGAAAAGATACTATAATCCGTGAACAAGTTTTAATGCATCAGAATTTAATACATCAGCACAGGAGCTGCAGCGAACCTGTTTTTGTGAAATCAGTATTTAGTTGCTGTGCAGTGAATTATGACTCACAATAACCCTCTTTTCTGTTTTATTTTAGTTTGATTTGCATACAAGGTTCTTATTCATTGTATTTCACTCATGCATTGTGTTTCAGACCCTCTTTCATTTGCATAGTGTTTTCTACAATCATTCATACACATTGTCTTTTATAAAATCAATCATCATTCATCTATGTCTGCCATTACCCCATCTTTTAAGGTCCACACTGGATCTTTCCCAGTATTTCATTCCCTGAGATATCTCATCTGCTCCAGACACTCAGCTATCTTAATGATTCTTCCTTCCCCATTTTCCACTCCCTTGTTCCCCCTCCTCTTCTCCTTTGGGATGAAGATACTCTTCATGTCAGAGAACAGTGTGTTCCACAAATCCTCCCCCACCCAGGGGATGATTACTTGGATAAAGATAGGGAGGGCTTCCTTTTAATATATTTCTGGGTGAATTGGGAACTTTTAGGTAGTAGTTCAGCACTTATACATTTGTTGTTGTTGTTGTTATGTGCTGTGAGTCACCTGATACTTACAGCGACCCTATGTACAAATAGCCCCAAACCCTGCCCTATCCTGTGTCAATCTCACTGTCTCTGACACCCCCAGCCCCACTACTTCAGTCACTGAATCAATCCACTTCATAAAGGGTCTTGCACTCCTGCTCTGTCCCTCTAGCCTCCCAAGCATGACATCCCTCTTCAAGGACCGGTTCCTCTTTACAACATGTCCAAAATATGTCAGACATAGCCTCAGAATGCCTGCCTCCAAGGAGCAGCCTGGTTTAACTCTCTCTAGAGTTAACCTGCTCATTTTCCTGGCAGTCCATGGTACATTCAATATTCTTTTCCAGCACCACAGCTCAAAGGGATCAATTCTCCTTCTATTCTCCCTAGTCATTGTACAGCTCTCTGATGCATAGCAAGTAATTGCATAGATCATGGCCTGTATCAGGCTCACCCTAGTCTCCAGAGTGACATTATTGCTCTTCAGTACTCTGGGGAGGTCCCTTACAGCAGACTTTCCCATGGCAATACATCTTTTAATTTCCTGGCTGCTGGTGCCAAGAGTGTTGACCGTGAAGCGAAGCAAACTAAAGCTGTTAACAATCTCAATCTCTTCACCATCCATCCTGATGCTGCCAATTGGCTCAGTTGTGAGAACCATTGTCTTCTTGATATTAAGCCTCACTCCATATTGAAGATTGAAGTCTTTGACCTATATTTAGACAGATTTTTATTTTTTTATTATTGGTATTTTAATGAAAATGTATAGAAAACTTGGCTTTTTGTTCATTCATTGTTGCACATTTTCCTTCCTCCCCACACCCAATTTGCTTTCACCTTTAAAAAGATTGTTTCATTGTCACACAATTTCCTCCCTTCCAACTGCCCACAGTCCAGTTCACTATGCACTTCTCATTCTGTGATGTTGTCATACAAATAATATCTAATCATACATTTCTTTTAGAAAGTTCTTTACCTCACCTATTTAAATGTACTGTTCATTATTTATCTTATCTTTTCTATTTTCTCCCCAACTCAGATGCCAGTCCTGTTTTATAACAGTGGTGTCATGCAGCATTTGTTTTGTGACTGAGATTTTTTAACTCAACATGATGTGCTCCAGGGTCAACCATTTTGTATAGTATTTAATGAGTTCCTTGATTTTAAGTGCTGTGTAGTATTCCATTGTGTAAATATATCACACCTTCTCTATCCATTCATTAGTTGATGGGCACTTGGGATCCTTACATCTCTTAGCTATTGTGAACAATGCAGCAATAAACATGGGTGTGCATATATCTGTTTGGGTGTTAGTTCTGATTTCTTTAGGATTTATTCCCAGTAGTGCAAGCGCTTGGTCAAATGATATTTCTATTTCTATTCATTTCAAATGGTATTTCTATTAAACTTTTTTGAGAAAGCACCATGCTGCCTTCCAGAGTAGTTACACCATTTTTTCCTTTTTTTAAAAAAAAAATTAGTTTTGGGGAGCTCTGGTGGCCTAGTGGCAAGGAGCTGCAACTTCAATCCCAGCGGCACACGGTACGAATCCACCAGATGCTCTGCCGGGGAAGGAGGGACAATCTCCTCCTGTACCAGTCAGATATGATTTGACGGTACCCTCACACAAAAATAATAAAAATAAAAATTTTAAACAAAAATTAGGTTTAACAAAAGTTTACAGAGATTTAAGGTTTCCAGTCATTCATTGTTGCACTTTTCTTCCTGCCCACCCCGTCCCCCCAATTAACTTTTCTCTTTGATTAATAAAAGAAAAAAATCGTTCATTGCCATGCAATCCCTCCTCCCAAGCCCACTGCACTGTGCAGCCTTCATTCTGGACTCCTTTCACGATAATAACACCTAATCATATATCCCTTTTAAACAGTTCTCTCCCTCATCTGTTGCAATGCAGTATACATCATTCCTCCCCTTATTCTCTGTCTTGCCTCAATCCCTATACACTATTTGTCCTTTTGTTACTGAGATATGTCACTCAGCATAATGTCCTCTAGGGTCATCCACTTAGCATAGTATTTCATGAGGTCCTTGTTTTTCAGTGCTGCATAATATTCCATTGTGTGAATATACCAGAGCTTCTCTACCCATTCATTTGTTAATGGACACTTGGGTTGTTTCTAGCTCTTTGCTATTGTGAATCATTTTACACTACCATCAGCAGTGAATAAGGGTTTCAATTTCTCCACAACCTTGCCAGCATTTATTGTTTTTTGCTCTGTTAAACTTCCCTATTGTTACTGGGGTGAGATGATATCCCATAGTTGTTTCGATTTACATTTCTCTTGTTGTTGTTGTTGTTAAGGGCCATTGAGTCGCAGGTGACTAATAGTGACCCTATGAAGGAGAATCCTCGATGCTTGGGTGACTTTCATCCTTTCTACAGGTTCATACGGTTTCCGGAGGCAAGCTATTATGGAAGTGGATGCCATTCCTCCTTCCACATTTCTCTTAGAGCTAGGAATTTTGAACATTTGTTCATATGTTTGTTTACCATCTGAATGTCTTCTTCAGTGAAGGGTCTATTAATTTCCTGTGCTCATTTTATGACTGGGTTGTTTACCTTTCTTGTTGTGGTGCTGAAGTATTCTATAAATTCTAGATCTAAGTACCTTATCAGACATGTTGTTACCAAATATTTTTTCCCCATTCTGTGGCTTTCCTTTTATCCTGTTGGGAAAGTTTTTGTAAGTGCATATAGATTTGATTCCTAGAA
>NW_006399785.1:1182788-1188176 GCF_000299155.1 Elephantulus edwardii
ATATATATATTTAAGAATAGCTAGGCTTTGACTTCCACCACATGACTGGTTGGAATGATACTAAGAATGCAAATGGTACCTTTGAGGTACACGCAAATAAGAAGTGTATACTATTAGTGATAACATTAGTTGGTGTTACCATTTTGCCAGATTTAAGTCGAGCAACTTTAGAAGTATAAAAAGGGGACTCCTTAGTAGAAAGAAAGAAAAAAATAATGTATCACTTGTCCTTCAGGGACTAAGAAGATTCTTGCATGAGAAGGAGGCAGACCAAGATGGAGACACAGCAGCAGGAGGAGAGAAAGAGAGACCAACAGGAGGTAGAACAGGGGACCAAATGACATAATGGACAGGTCTAAGAGATCTCTGTAACACTGACCAAAATCTAGAGGCTGAAGGTCAAAGAAACTGCAAGCATGTTTGAGAAGCTACCTTGATGGAAGAATTGAGTACTGTTTACAACTCATATTGTAACTTGCTATATTTCCTAATCAACTCCATAGCTATTAAGTACAATCTCTGAGTTCTAAGTGGCCTTTTCAAAAGATTAGTGGACCCAGTAGCAGGGTGGTAAGAGCCCTAAGAAAGACAATTCATGTTATAATCGGTAGAAGATGTTCCTTTACGTTTTATTGACTATGCAAAGGTATTTGACTATGGGAAACATAATACTTTATGTATAATATTGAAAAATTATACTTCAATAATATTTAATTGTGACCGGGAAGCAGTTGTTAATACAGAACAGCGGAATACTACCAGAGGTAAAATAAGAAAAGGTCTGCATCAAGGTTGTATCTTTTCTCCATGCCTATTCAGTGTGTATTCTGAACAAATAATTCTAGAAGCTGGGCTTCGTGAAGAAAAATGTGACATTAAGATTGCAAGATGAGCTATCAACATCCCACGTTATGCAGATCACACAGCCGTGCTTGCAGAAAACAAACAAAATCTTAAAGCTCTTATTAATGAAGTTCAAAGACTGTAGCTATCAGTTTGTATTACACCTTGGTAGAAAGGAAACCAAAATTTTTACAACTATATTAGCACTCAAAATCATGATAAATGTAGAAAATGCTGTCAATTATTTCATTGTCCTTAAGTACACAATCAATAAATATGAAAGTGACAGCCAAGAAATTAACTAACTTATTATAGGGAAACTTTGCTTCCAATGACTTCTTCCAATCACCAGAGTTAAGAAGCCACTTTAAAATTTTAGGTGGATGTAAAATGGTACAACCATTCTGGAAGGCAGATTGGTGCTTCTTCAAAAAGCTGAATATAGAAATTTGATATGGCCCAGCTATTCTTCTGCTTGGAATATGCTGTTGTTGCTGTTAAGTGCCACTGAGTCATAAGTGACTCATAGTAACCCTAAGAAGGAGAGTCCTCAATACTTGTGTGACTTTCATCCTCTCTCTAGGTTCATAGGGTTTCTGGAGGCAAGCTATTATGGAAGTGGATGCCACTCCTGCTTCCAAGCTTGTTTTAATTGGGACTGAAACACAAATGGAGATTTGTACACCAGTGTTTATAGTATCATTATTCACCATCACAAGAACATGGAAACAGCCCAAATGTCCAACTACAATTTAATGGATTGAGGAATTGGATAAATTCACATGATGGAATACTATGCAGCAACTCAGGAACAATAATTTTGAAAATCATTACCTAACTTGGGAGAGACTGGAGAGCATTATGCCAAGCGAACTAACTCAGTACCATAAGGACAAATATTGTATAAGACCATTACTGCAGAAATAGAAAGATAGTAAAACAGGCATGAGGATCCAAGATAGGGAGAATAAGAGCAGAGGGTTGAGGATGGGCAGGGGTGTAATCATAGGATAGCACAATTTGTGGGTAAGGGGAAGCGTAGGTAAAGAAAATGGGAAAGATGGGTGTGAAAACAATATACACAAACTTTGTAAGCCTGTTGTTCTTTTTAGGTGCCATCAAGTTGAACAGTACTCATAGCAACCCTATGAACACATGATCTGAACCCTGTTCTTTCCTGTGCCATCCTTACACTTCCTAACACACAAAAGCACATTGTAGCAGTCACCTCGTTTGAAGATCTTCCTCTCCTTCCCTGACCCTCCATCCTTCCCAACCACATCCCTGTCCAAAAAATAGTCCCTTCTAGCAATATGTCCAAAGGATATAAGGTGGAGACTCATCACTCTTGCCTCCAAAGAACAGCCTGGCTGCACCATCTCCAAGACATATCTGTTTGTTCTGTTGGCCGTCCATGAGATGTTCAGTGCTCTTGTTCAACACCACAGCCCAAAGGTGTCAATTCTTTTATTGTCATCCTTATATATTGCCCAGGTCTCAGATGCATAGTAATTGGAAAGACTATGGCCTGAATCAGATGCACCTTAGTCCTCAAATTGACATCACTCCTCCTCAATAATTTAGAAAGGTCCCTAACTACATATTTTCCCAGTGCAATGCATCTCCTTATTTCCTGACTGCTCAAATCAAGGGTGTTGATTGTGGATCCAGGCAAGATGAAATTATTGACAGTTTCAGTCTCCTCTCCATCTATCATGATGTTGCCTATCGATCCAGTGGTAAGAATCTTTGTTTTCCTGACATTGAGATGCAATCCATACTTAAGGCTGTATTCTTTGATCTTCTCCAACAAGTGTTTCAAGCCCTCCTCACTTTCAGCAAGAAAGGTTGTGTCTCTCTTCAATCCTGATGTTAACACTCCTCCTCATAGAGTCTAGCTTCTAGGATAATTTGTTCAGCATACAAATTGAGTAGGTATAAATTGATAATACAAGTTTTCACACTCTCTTCCCATTTCAAACCCTGCAGTGCACCTCTGCTCTGTTCGCACCTCTTGCTCTAGATATAGGTACTGTATGTAGCAAACAAGTGCTCTGGGATTCCCATTATTCTCCATGTCAGCCACAACTTACTATGAATTTGTAAGCAAACTAATATAAAATTAAAAAATCATTGGAGTGTGTCTGATCTACGCTTTCATATTTTCAGTTTCTTCACCTACTTGTAAAATTATACTATGAATAAGGACTATTGAAGATTTGATGATGTTCAGCTGTGCTCTTGGTGAAGATTATGAACTGTCAAAAGATCAAACACACATCTGTCTTGGAAGAAATGCAGGCAGAGTGTTCCTTAGAGGCAAGGATGGAGAGACTTTGTCTCACGTATTTTGGGTATCATGCTTGGGAGGGTGGAGGGACAGTGCAGGAGGGGAAGACCCTCTATGAGATGGATTGATTCGATGACTGGGGTGATCAGGATGGGTGTGTCAGAGGCAGTGCAGTTGGTGCAGGATAGAGCAGGGTTTAGGGCTATTGTGCATAGGGTCACTATGAGTGGCAAATGATTCGACGGCACATAACAACAACAACAACAACATTTTGGGTATATTATCAGAAGGGGTCAGTCTTTGGAGAAGGACATCACACTTGGAGAAGTGGAAGGTTGGTCAAAGGAAGATCTTTAATGAGATGTATTGACACAGGGGCTATGTGGGCTTGGGGTTAAGCAAAGCAGATATTTTGAGGGTTGTGCAAGCTCTGACATTGTTTTTCATGTATTTGTACATGGAATGTTTATGACTTGGGCTCATTTGACAGCATCTCTGATGGGCTAGTGATGTGAAACTACAAGATAATCCATAAAGGCACTAGGTTCAACTCCTCCAACAGTTCCATGGCAGAAGGGTGATGATTCTCCTACTGTGTCAATGAAAATCCATGAAGGGTCATCTGTGGCTTGGTTCCAACTCAGCAGCACACAACAACAACAACAACAACAACAACAGAAAATTGGTCAGTTAGATATTCCTTTATATTACAGAGTTGAAAACCACCCACCTTAACCAACAAAAATTTTTACAAACCATGGCAGTTATCCTTTACTCAATATCTTTTTGTTTGGGTTTGGAGTAAAGTTTCCATGAAATATCAATACAGCAAGAAACTTTCTAGATGACTGGGAAGTAGGATTCTTTTGGGAAGTAGGATTAGGCATATTGGGGGGATGGAGAGCAAAGATAATTTCCCCACAGTAGCCTTATATTCCATAAATAAGTTTTCAAAATAATGGGGAAAATGAGGACTTTTAAATTGGTACTTTTAAGACTACATATTTGGTATTCCTTCATTTGTTTGGAAGAAAGAGCATCCATTTCCTAAGCAACATGACTCTGGAAACTCTATGAACTTTGAGAAATGATAGTTATCAAAAGGCTTCATGTCTTTTGTTCATAGGGTCTCTATGAGTCGTGCTCGACTTGATGGAGATCAACAACATCAACAAGATTGTTTTATATATTTCCTGAGTCATCTTAGGCAGATACGGGGAATTTTCTCCAAGAAATGCATAGAAAAATATTTTCATGATAAGTATTGACAGTCTTGAATATATCTGCTCAAATTGTGACAATGTTTCCCAAAATGTCTTCAAAGGAAAATCAGTCTGTTGAGATATTTCATAAAATATAGCTGAATATGACCTGTTACATTTAAAAATATTGCATTATGTTACCCCTTAGGAAGGATTTCAAGTCACATAATCATAATTTTTGCCTTGAAATGTTGTGTAGTAAAGAATACAGTTTTAACTTTATTTACCTCAGATTTCCACAAATACATGTCAACAGATGACCCTTCTGGCTTTGGACACGTTTTCAGAATTGTGGTTATAGTTTAACTGACTGCAAATGTTACTCCACAGTCTTCCTAATAAAATCCTGACATGAATGCTCCTGGTGGAAGTTTAATCAATATTTGTTAAATGATTTCCTGATTCATTCGCAAAGGGAATTAAGTTGATCATAAACTAAGTAAATGAAATATTGATTAGCAGAAATTGCACGTAAATGAAAAACTTCAACAAGATCCCTCCAATTTGTCAAACAGAAGCTGATATAGCAGTGTAAAGAAAAACGAAAAAGATTTCCTGTTAGTCTTCTACAATCCTCATTGCATCTCTGAGGTTTACCCTGGGACCCAAGGATTTCTTGTTGTTGTTGCTGTTGTTGGGTGCTGTGGAGTTAAATAGATTCATAACAACCTATGAACAGAAGAGGTGAACTCTATCTTATTCTGTGCCACCATCACAACTTTAAGATCATTGCTGTAGTTACTGTAGCAATCCATCTAGTTGGAGGCACATAAGGCAATAACTCCATAAAGTTGCTGTTGTTGTTCTGAGTTGCTGCCGAGTTGAGCATGACTCATAATGACCCTAAGAACAACATATCTAAATCCTTTTCTGTCCTGTTCCAAATTCACACTTGCTGACACACAAGAGCCCATTACAGCAGTCACTGTGTCAGTCCACCTAGGTTGGGGTCTTCTCCTTCACTGACCCTTCAGCCTTGTCGATATCATGTCC
>NW_006399785.1:1188616-1200865 GCF_000299155.1 Elephantulus edwardii
TCTCCTCTCCATCCATCATGATGCTGCCTGTTGGTCCAGTGGTAAGAATCTTTATTTTCTTGATATTTAGATGCAATTCACACTGAAGTCTGCATTCCTTGATCTTCTGGAACAAGTCAAGTCCTCCTCACTTTCAGCAAGTAGAGTTATCTCATCTGCATAATATGGGTTATTGATGAGTCTCCCAGCAATTCTGATGTCACATTACTATAAAATCATAAGCTTCCCAAGAGTAATAACAGAGTTGCAATCTCTGCAATAAATGTTCACTGAAGACCCTTCATTTGAAGTGAGGCACATTTTTTTTCATTCCTTACAAAATGAACTGACTGGTAGAGCTGATTTTTCTTTGGTGATTCATCTGCAATATGAAGACAGAAGAGATGGTGTTCTTCATATACAATTGTGTTCTTTTGTGCCATCAGAGCACATGCAACTCATAGTGATCCTGTGTACAACAGCCATGAACACTGCTCTATCTTGAGCCAACTTTGTTGTCTCTGATACACCTACCCTATTACTCCAGTCACTGAGTCAATCCTTCTCATCCAGGGTCATCTTCTCTCGGGCTGTCCCTCTACTCTTCCAAAAACTATGTCCCTCTTCAAGGACAGGTCCCTCCTTGAAACATGCCCAAAGTTATCAGGAGCAACTTCAAAATCCTTGCCTCCAATTAGCAGCCTGATATCATTCTCTCTAGGATTAACTTGTTTGTTCTCCTAGCAGTACATATCATATTCAACACTTCTCTTACAGCACCATAACTTAAAGGCATCGGTTCTTTTCCTGTTATCCTAAGTCATTGTCCAGATTTCTAATGCATACCGAGTAATTGTGAAGTTCAAGTTCAGTATTCTGTATTAGGTACACCTTAGTCTCTAGATTGACATCATTACTCTTCAGTATCCTGGAGATGTCTCCATCAGCTGATTTTCTCAGCATAATTTGTCTTTTGATTTCTTGACTGCTGGGACCAAAAGTGTTGCTTGTGGAGCCAAGCAATCTGATGATGTTGACAATCTCAATCTCTTCACCATCTATCACGATGCTGCCAATTGGCTCAGTGCTGAGACTCTTTGTTTTCTTGACTTTAAACCATATTAAAGATTGTAGTCCTTGACATGCTGCAGCAAATGTCTCAGGTCCTTCTCAGTTTTGGCAAGTAAGATTGTGTCATCTACACAGTGCAGGTTGTTGATGTTTTCCTCCAATCTTGATGTCCCATTCCTCCTCATAGAACCTAGCCTCCATGGTGATCTTTTCCATATATAGATTGAAAGGAGCTAGGATGCATCATTGGCATACATCTTTCCTGGTTTTGAACCATGCGGTGTTTCGTTGCTCTGCTCTGAACACTGCCTCCTTCCTGGTCCAAGTAAAGGTTTCAAATAAGTATAAACAAGTGTTCTGGGATTCCCATTCTTCTCAGAGTTAGCCTTAGTTTGTTATTATCCATGCAGTCAATAGCCTTTGCATAGTCAATGAAATACACGTCCCTCTGGCACTCTCTACTTTCAGATAAGAGTCATCTAATATTGGCTATGATATCCATAGTATCAGGACCTCTTCTAAGCCCAACTTTCACATCTGACAGTTCTCTGTTGATGTGCAGTCATTTTTGGATAATTTTCAGCAATATCTTGTTTGCATGTGATTTGTCGCTGTTGTCGTTGTTGTTGTTATGTGCCATCAAGTCACTTGCGACTCCTAGAGACCCTATGTACAATAGCCCTAAACTCTCCTCTGTCCTGTGCCAATCGAA
The DNA here is from genome assembly GCF_000299155.1 of Elephantulus edwardii. NCBI lineage: Eukaryota > Metazoa > Chordata > Mammalia > Macroscelidea > Macroscelididae > Elephantulus > Elephantulus edwardii. The sequence continues at coordinate 1,190,379 of NW_006399785.1, forward strand.
CTGCCTCTGACACACCCATCCCAATTACCCCAGTCATTGAATCAATCCACCTCATAGAGGGCCTTCCTCTCCTGCGCTGTCCCTCCAATCTCCCAAGCATGATGTCCCTCTCCAAGGACCGGTCCCTCCTTACAACATGTCCAAAATATGTTAGACGGAGCCTCAGAATCCTTGCCTCCAGGGAGCCGCCTGGTTTGAGCCTCTCCAGGATGAATCTGTTTGTTTTCCTAGCAGTCCATGGTACCCTTCTCCAGCACCACAGCTCAAAGGCATATTAATGATATTATCAGATAATTTCCACACTCTGTTGGGTCATCTTTTTTTGACATGGGAGCAAATATGAAACCCTTCTAGTTAGTTGGTCAGATGATTGTCCTCCACATTTCTTGGCATGACTTGGTGAGCATGTCTAGGACAATTTTTTGTTGAAATATGTCATTTGGCATGCCATTAATTCCTGGGACCTTGTTATTTGCCAATTCCTTCAGAGCAGCTTGAACTTCTTCATCACCATAAGCTCTTGAAAATATATTGTTTCATGAAATTCTTCTGTTTCAGTCAATTCTTTCTGGTATAGTGACTCTGTGTACTTCTTCCATCTTCTGTTAATGCTTCCTGTGTCATTCAACATTCATTCTTTACACATCATACTTTATTACTGTAACTCCAAAGTTCAATCTGTTCTTCAGTTCCTTCAACTTAAGAAATACTGAGCAAGTTCATCCCTTCTAAACTTCCCACTACAGCTCTAAGCACATTTCATTATAATATTTTGCTTTGTCTTTCTTTGCCGCCCTTTGAAATCTTCTGTTCAGCTCCTTCACGTTTTGATTTTTATTTCTTCCCTTTGCTTTGACTTCTTGGCATTCTAGTGCAATGTTCAGATTATCTTTATTTTCAGATTTTTTAAATTTTAATAAAAGTTTACAGAGACTTTGGATTTACATTTATTCATTGTTGTATATTTTCCTTCCTGCCCACCCATCCTCCCTAGTTTGCTTTTCTCTTCGAAATGTAAAAAAAAAAATTAAAACTAAAAAAATTTTCACTGTTTTACATAGTTCACTCCACTATGCAGCTTTCAATCTGGACTCCTGTCATATATTCCTCCTAAACAGTTTTCTCCCTCATCTGTTTCAATGCGATATACATTATTTATCCTCTTTTAGGTTCCCCACAAACTGTGATGACATTCCTACTTTACAACAGTCGCACCATGCAGTATTTGTCCTTTTGTGACTGAGATATTTAACTCAGTCTAATGCCCTCCAGAGTAACCCATTTTGAATAATATTTCATCAGTCCCTTGTTTTTTCATGCTGCATTGTATTCCATTGTGTGAATATACCAGAGCTTCTCTATCTATTCATTTGTTGATGGGCACTTAGGTTGTTTCCAACTCTTTGATATTGTAAACAAAGCCACAATAAACATGATTGAACATTTATCTGGTTGGGTGGCAGTTATGGCTTCTTTAGGGTATATTCCCAGTAGCGGACTTGCTAGGTCCAAGGTATTTCTATTTACAATCTACTATATGAAGATGATGCAACCTTGCTTGCTGAAACTGAAGAAGACCTGAAGCACTTGCTGCAAAAGGTCAAGGATGGTAGTCTTCAATATGGATTGAAGCTCAACATCAAGAAGACAAAGATTCTCACCTCTGGGCCAACTGTTATCATATTAGATGGAGAAGAGATTAAGGCTGTTAACAATGCACAATCAACACTCTTAACATCAGCAGTCAGGAAATCAAAAGACAAATGGCACTAGGAAAATCTGCTGTTAGGACCTCTCCAGAGTGCTGAAGGGCAATGATGTCAGTTTAAATACAAAGGTGCACCTAATCCAGGCCATGAAATTTTCAATTACTTGTTATGCTTCAGGGAGCTGGGCAATGATTAGGGATGACAGAAGAATAGATGCCTTCAAGTTGTGGTGCTGGAAAAGAGTCTTGAACATACCATGAATTGCCAAGAAAACAAATAGATCTTGGAGAGGATAAAAGCAAGTCTCTCCTTGGAGGCTAGAATTTTGAAGCTCTGCCTCACTTACTTTGGACAAGTGGCCAGGAGAGATCTGTCTTTGGAGAAGGACATCATGTTTAGAAGGGTGGATGAACAGTGCAGGAGAGTGAGACCCCAGATGAGAGGGATTGACCCAGTGACTGGGGTGATGGGTGTTGGTATGTTAGTGAGACTGGCTCAGGACAGGGAAGGATTCAGAGCTGCTGTATATAGGGTCACTATACATCGCAGGGTACTCAATGGCATATAAAAAAAAAAACACAAAACAAACTCCAGTAACATATTATGATAGGTTTGGAAACATGAGTGGCATTCACTTCCTAAACTCCAGAAACTCTATGAACTTTGATAAATGTTGATAGGGGCTTCAGGCCTTTTGTTTATAGGGTTGCTATGGGTTGTGCTTGACTTGAAGGCAATCAACAACAACAACAACATCATAATATTGAAAGTTACTATGGGCAATACGTTGAATGACTCAGAAAGCATCAAAAGAAGATAGAGGGAATACACAGAGTCACTGTACCAGAAAGAATTGATTGGCACTGAAAAATTTCAGGAAGTACCACAAAAACAGGAAACAATGTTAATGAAAGAGGAAATGGAAGCTACATTGAAGGCTTTGGCAAAAATTAAGGCCCTAGGAATAAATGACTTGTTTCAATTAACAGATGCAGCCTTGGATGAGCTCCTAAGTCTGTGTCAGGAAATTTGGAGGATGGCTGTCTGGACAACAGATTGGAAGAGGTCTATGTTTGGTCCTGTTCCAAAGAAAGATGACCCAACTGAATGTGGAAACCATTGAACAATATCACTGACACCACAATCAAGCTGAAGATGATCACTCAAAAATTCTGGAACAGGACATAGATAGGGAACTGCCTGTTCAAGAGAATTTAGAATTTAGAAGAGCTTGTGATATCATTCCTCATGTCAGATGAATAATGGCTGAGAGTAAGAACACCAGAATAATGTCTGTTTGTGGTTTATTGACTATGGGAAGACATTTGACTGTGTCGGTCATACGAGTTTTGGCTGACCTTGAGAAGAATTGGAGACCCAGAGCGCTTAATTGTGCTCATGATGAACCCGGGAGTCTGTTTGTGAACAGAGCAGGGGAACACTGCATGATTTAAAATTGAGAAAGTGTGTCAGGGTTGTGAATCAGGTCAAAATTCTATGAAGAGGAATGTGTTATTAAGATTGGAGGGAGACTCATTAATAACCTGCATTATGCAGATGACACAACCTTGCTTGCTGAAACTGAGGACTTGAAGGACTTGTTGCAGAAGATCAAGGAATGCAGCCTTCAGCATGGATTGTATCTCAATATCAAGAAAAAAAAGATTCTTACTACTAGACCAATAGACAACATCATGATAGATGGAAAAAATTTGAAACTGTCAACAACTTCATCTTCCTTGGATCCACAATCAACATCCTTTGTATCAGCAGTCAGGAAATAAGGAAATGTACTACTCTGGAAGGGTGGAGCTGTGATAAGGAAAAGGAAGACCCTCAACAAGGTGGATTGGCATGGTGACTGCCTTACGGGGTTCTAATGAGTCAAGAATTGTGAAGATGGCACAGGATAGGTCAGGATTGATATCTGTTGTTCATAGGGTCTCTATAAGTTGTATTTGACTGAACAGCACCTAACAACAGCAACAACAACAACAATTGCTCTGGGAAACCTTGGATTTAGGAATATCTCCAAATTATTGAGGAGTAATGATGCCAGTTTGAGGACTAAGGAGTGTCTCATTCAGGCCATGTTCTTTCTCATCACTTGCTATGCATCTGGGAGTTGGATATTGAATAAATAATAAACAAATAATTTATGACTTTGAGCTGAAGTGTTGGAGAAGAGCGCTGAATATCCCACGTTGTTGTTGTTATTGGCCATAGAGTCGCCTGTGACTCATAGCAACCCTACGTATAACTGCTCTGAAGTCTGCTCTGTCCTGAGCCAGTCTCACTAATTCCAACACACCTACTCCCATTGTTCTAATTACTTTATCAATCTATCTCATCTGGGGTCTTCCTCCCCTGTGCTGTCCCTCCATCCTTCCAAGCATTATTTCTTCTTCCAAAGACTGGTCTCTCCTGGCAACATGCCCAAAGTATTTGAGACAGAGCTTCAAAATCCTAGCCTCCAAGGAGAAATTAGGTTTCACTCTCTCCAAGACAGAACTATTTGTTTTCTTAACAGTCCCTGATATGTTCAAGACACTTCAGTACCACAACTCAAAGACATCAATTCTTCTGTCATCTTTAGTCATTGGCCAGCTCTATGCTGCATATCAAGCAATTATGAAGACCATGGCCTGAATCAGGTGCACCTTAGTCTCTAGTCTGACCTTGTTGCTTCTCAGTACTCTGGAGTGATCCCTGAGAGCAGATTTACCTAATGCAAATAGTCTTTTGATTTTCTGACTCCAAGTGGCAAGTGTTGATTGTGGAGTCAAGCAAGCTATAAATATTAATGATCTTAATATCTTCTCCATCTACCAATTGGCCCAGTGATGAGAATCTTTGTTTTCTTGATGTTGAGATTCAATCCATATTGGAGAATACAGTCCTTGAACTTCTGCAGCAAGTTCTTCATGTTGTTCTCAGTTTCAGTAAACAAGTTTGTGTTATCTGCGTAACGTAGACTGTTGATGAGTCTTCCTCAAATCCTGATGCCACATTCCTCCTCCTAAAGTAAAAGATCATTATAAAGACTAAAGAAGAAGAAAAGACCAAAGTGTATGTCAGAAGACTCTCAATATTGCACTAGAGCACCGAGAATCCAAAGAGAGGGGAAGAAATCAATAAGTTAAGGAACTGAATAGAAGATTTTAAAGGGCAGCACAGGAAGACAAAGCTAAGTATTATAATGAAATATGCAAAGAACTGGAGTTTCAGAGTCAAAAGGGCCAAACTTGCCTGGTATTTCTTAAATTGAAAGAATTAAAGAACAAATTTAAGCCTCTAGTTGCAATACTTAAGGATGCTATAGGCAGAATATTGAATGATCCAGGAAGCATAAAAAGAAAATAGGAGGAGTAGACAGAGTCACTGGACCAAAAAGAATTGGCTGACATAGAATTTTACGAAACATCATATAATCCAGAGGCAATGGTAATGAAGGAGGCAGTTCAGGCTGCTCTGAAGGAGTTGACAAAAAAAATGAAGCCCCAGAAATTGATGGCATACCAATTGATATATTTCAACAAACAGATGCTACCCTGGACATGCTCACCACCCTGTGCCAAGAAATCTTGAGGAAAACTACCCAACCAACTGACTGGAAGAGGTTCATATTTATTCCCATTGTAAGAAAAGGCAGCCTAACAGAGTGTGGAAATTATTGTACAATATCATTCATCATGTTGTTGTTGTTAAGTGCTGTCGAGTTGCAGGTGACTCATAGCGACCTTATGGAGGAGAGTCCTCGACACTTGGGTGCCTTCATCCTCTCTCCAGGTTCATAAGGTTTCTGGAGGCAAGCTGTTATGGAAGTGGATGACACTTTTCCTTCCAATCACTCATCATATACAAGCAAAATCCTTTTGAAGATTATCCAGGAATGACTGAAACAGTTTATTGACATTGAACTACCAGAAATACAAGTTGGGTTTAGAAGAGTTCATGGCACTAGAGATCAATATCTGATGGATCTTGGAAGAAAGTAAAGAATACCAGAAGAATGTCTATCTCTCTTTCATTGACTATGCAAAGGCATTTGATTGTGTAGATCACAACAAATCGTGGTTAATCTTGAGGAGAATGGGAATCCCAGAACACTTGATTGTGCTTATGTGAAACCTATACTTGGACCAGGAAGCAATCCTCAAAACAGAGTGAGGAAACACTGCATGTTCAAAATCAGGATGGGAGTGTTTCAGGGATGCATCCTGTCTCCAGACCTTTTCAATCTATATGCAGAACATCCTATAAACTGCCGCAAAACAAACAAATATATCACGGAGAGGGTGCAGCCAGATAGCTCTTTGGAGGTAAAGATGATGAGTATTTTTCTCACATACTTTGGGCATTTAATAATGATATTGTTGTTGTTAAGAGCTCTTGAGTTACGTATGACTCATAGTGACCCTGTGAACAACAAATCTGAACCCTGTTCTATTCAGTGCCAACCTCATAAACTTCTACATCTTCAAGCCCATTGCTGTAGTCACTGTGTCAATCCACCCATTTGAGAGTCTTTCTCTCCTTCACCCTCCCTCCACCTTCCGAAGCATGATATCCCTCTCCAGTGAAAACACTCACCTAGCAACACACCCAAAATATGTGAAATGTAGCTTGCTCGCCTTTGCCTCTAAGGAACATCTGACTACACCTTCTCCAAGACATATCTGTTTCTTCTTTAGAGAGTTATGGGATATTTAGCACTCTTCTCTAACACCACAACTCAGAAGCATCAATTTTTCTTCAAAAGCATTAACTTTTCTTCTGTCATTCTCATTTACTGTCCAGTTCCCTGATGCATAGCAAGTGGCTGAAAAGACCGTGGCCTAAATCCAGTGTACTTTAGTCCCCAAATTGAGATCATTGCTCCTCAATAATTTGAAGAGGTAGAGGACTATTGTCTTTCCCAGTGCAAAACGTCTACTGATCTCCTGACTGCTGGTATCAAGGGTATTTATTGTGGATCCAAGTTGGTGTTTTTGTTGTTGTTATGTGCCGTTGAGCCACCTGCAACCCATAGCAATCCATAGCGACCCTATGTACAGCAGCTCTGAACCCTTTCCTGCCCTGAGCTAGTCTCAATAATTCTGAAACATCAACCTCATTGCCCCAAAATATGTGAGACAGCTTCAAAATCCTCGTCTCCAAGGAGAAATTTGGTTTCACCCTCACCAAGACAAAACTATTTGTTTTCTTGGCAGTACATGGTTTGTTCAAGATTCTTCTCCAGCATCACAATTTGAATGCATCAATTCTTCTGTCATCCTTGGCCATTATCCAGATCTCTGACTCAATTGTGAATACCATGGTCTGTATTAGGCACACTTTAGTATCTAGACTGACATCATTGCTTTTCAGTATTCTAGAGAGGACCCTGTCAGCAGATTTATCCAATGCAATTTGTTTTTTTTTTTCATTTCCTGGCTTTTAGTGTTAAGAGTGTTGATTGTGGAGGCCAGCTAGCTGTAATTGTTAATAATAGCAATCTCTTGTCCATCTACCATGGTGCTGCCTATTAACACAGTAGTGATAATCTTTGTATTTAGATGAAATTATTGAAAATCTCAATCCTTTCTCCAGCTACAGATATGTTGTCTATTGGTCCAATGGCTAGGATTTATTTTTTCTTTACATTCAGATGCAATCCATGTTGAAGGTTGTAGTCTTTGATCTTCCACAGTAAATTCTTCATCAATTTCAGGAAGCAAGGTTGTGTCATTTGCATAAATGAACCTTATTGATGAATCTTCCTCCAATCTTGAAGCCACATTCTTCTTCATAGGATCCCAGCTTCTAAAATAATCTCAGCATACAGATTTAAATAGGCAATGAGAAAGGATACAAATATGACACACACATTTCCTAATTTTATTACTTTTATTGTGATTTTAATAAAAGATTATGGAATGGCTGGGATTTCACTTATTCATTGTTGCACATTTTCTTCCCTCCCTCTCTTCCTCTATTTGTAGACCATTTTGCAATGCACCTCTTGTTCCAGATTCTTGTCATACATATAATGTCTATTCATATAACTTTTCAGACAGTTCTCCCCTCATCTGTCCCAATGCACTGTTCATTATCTATCCACATTTTTTCTATTTCCTCTCACCTGCCCCTGTTAGTTCTATTTTATAACACTGCTATTATGCAGCATTTGTCCTTTTGTGACTGAGATATCTCACTTAACATAATGTCTTCCAGGCTCATGCATGTTGTGTATTGTTTTACGAGTTCATTATTTTTCAATACTGACTGTGTAATTCCATTCTGTGAATGGACCGTAGTTTTTATGTCCATTTATTTATTAATGGGCCTTGGGTTGCTTCTATCTCCTTGCTATTGTGAATAATACAGTAATAAACATGAGTGTACATATATCTATTTGAGTCATGTCTCTGGTTTCTTTAGGATATATTCATTCCCAGTAGTAGAATTATTGGGTTAAATTATATTTTTATTTCCAACTTTTTGAGAAATACCAGATTGCCTTCAGTTGTGGTTGTACCATTTTACGTTTGCACCAACAGTGACTAAGAGTTCCAATCTCTCCTCAACCTTGCTAGCATTTGTTGTTTTCTGCCCTGTTGAACTTCGCTGTTGTTTGTAGGGTGAGATGATATCCCATTGTTCCCTTGCTCTGTCAGTACAACAGCTTCTTGGTCTAAGTACAGGTCTGGCATGGGTACAATTAAGTCTTCTGGAGTTCCCATTCTTGTCAATGTTAGCCATAATTTGTCATGATCTACATAGTAAAAAACATTTGCATAGTCAATAAAGCACAAACAGAAATTCTTTAGGTAATTTTTGCTTTTAGCCATGCCTTCAGAAATTATAATTCTCATGCCACAGCCTCGCCTTGACTCACTTTTTTGCTTACAAAGTTTGTATACATTGTTTTTCATACTGGATGTTTCCCCTTTCCTTTACTCATCCCTCTTCCAACCATCAAATTGTGTGATCCTATGATTAAAAACCACCCCTTCACCCATCTACTCCCTCTTTCCCACCTTGAAGACTCATACTCATTCTACAATTATGGTCCTGTACAGTATTTGTCTTTATGAGATTGAGTTAGTTCACTTAGCACAATGCTTCCCATCCCTCCCAAGTTAGGAAATAATTTACACAATCATTGCTCCTGCACGCTGCATAGGATTCTATTGTGTGAATGTACCATAATTTCTTAATCCATTCGATTGTGGTTGGATATTGGAGCTGTTTCCATGCTCTTTCTATGGTAAGTAATGCTGCTATGAGCACTTGCGTACAAGTCTCTGTTTGTGTGTCAGTTCTCATTTTCTCAGAGTATATTCCAAGCAGTGAAATAGCTGGGAAAAGAAATCCTACTGAAAGGAATACACATTTGGCAATACCATTTTAGACAAGGATATCAAACTCCTGGGCATCCAGAAGAAAAAGATTGATAATCCAATTACAAAATGGGCAAGAAACATGGCAAAATTTTTCACAGAGAAGGACATTCAGATGGCCGACAAACACATGAAGTAATGTTTAAAATCACTGACAATAAAAGAAATGCAAATCAAAACCATAATGAGATACCATTTTACTTCAGTAGCAGTGGCAAAGTTTAACAGGACAGCAAGCAATAAATGTTGGAGAGGATGTGGTGACAAAGGAACTCTTAAATAATGTTGGTGGGATAACCACTCTGAAAGGTAGTTTGGCGTTTTTTCACAAAACTGAACATAGGAATACTATATGCCACAGACTTTTTAAAATAAACCTTGAATATCTGGCAGTTCTCTGCTTATGTACGGTTCTAGCTGTTCTTTTTAATGATCCTCAGCAGTGTTTTACTTGCATGTTACAGTGATGGTATTATTTGATAAGTTCCACATTCTCGGAATGGGAGAAAATACACATCTCCTCCAATAAAGTGGCTAGATAACTATCCTCCAAATTTACCTGCGTAGACTGGTGAGCATGCTCAGGGCAGCATCTTTCATTTGAAACATTTAAGTTGGCTTCCCTTAATTCCAAGGGCCTTATTTTTTTGCCAATGTTTTGAGTGAAACTTGAAATTCTTCCTTCCTTATCATTGACTCTTGGTTGTACAGTATTTCCTGACATATTTCAGTGTTGTCCACTTGCTTTTGGTACAGTGACTGTGTATTCCCTCCATCTTCTTTTAACACTTTCTGAAGAATTTACATAATCCAAACAGACACCTTTTCAGATTTTAAACCATGCAATGTTTCCTTGTTCTGCACAGATGACTGCTTCCTCATCTATGTGTAGATTTTGTGTGAGTATAATGAAATTTTCTGAGATTCTAATTCTTCTCATTGTTATCCATAATTTGCTATGCTTTAAAAGACAAATGCTTTTGCATTGTTAATAAAACAAAAGTAAACATCTCTCTGCTGTTATGTGCTTTTAGCCAAGATCCATCTGACATCAACAAGGATACCCCTTATTATCATTGTCACTTCTTAATCTGGATTTAATTTCTGGCAGTTTCCTGTTGAAGTACTGCTTTATCCTTTTTATAATATTTTCTCTTGCATATGATATCAGTCATACTGTTTAATAATTTCAGAGCTTGTTGAACCACTTTTTACTGCAATTAAACAAATATGGATCTTTAGTTGTTGTTGTTATGTGCCATCCAGTCGCTTGTGACTCATAGTGACCCTATGTACAGCAGCCCTAAACTCTGCTCTGTCCTGTGCCAATCGCACTATCTCTGACACTCCCATCCCGATTATCCCAGTCACTGAATCAATCCACCTCATAGAG
>NW_006399785.1:1201965-1206369 GCF_000299155.1 Elephantulus edwardii
TTTTGGATAATCTTTAGTTAGTTGGGTTAATAATGGCTGTCTTACAAATTTCATGGCCTAGATGAATGATCTGGAGTGGAGTCTGTAGGTTTCTTGGTATGCGGAATTTCAGGGATTTAGATGTTATTTTTCAGGAATCAAGAACAGGGACCAAATAACTTGGGAAAATTGAAGTTTTAACCCCACCCAGTACCACCACCTGCTCTGTTGTTTTTGTTAGGTGTTCTTGAGCATGCAAATTTCACCAGTTGTTCTTTTTCTGGTCCAAATGCAATCCAAAGTCACTTGTTTATTTTTGTTGTCCCAACTATCCTTTAGTTTGAAACAATTCTGTCTTTGTTCTTTTTGATGGTCTTGATTCTTTTAAAAAGAACATATCAGATAATATGTACAACACCACACCCACAAAATTGGTTCCTGATTTTTAGGATCAAAATTAAGGTTATAGATTTTTGACAGGATGTCATATAGTTAATGGTGTTTCCTTCTGAGAGAATCATGAGAAGTTACCAGCTATCCGTTTCTTTCATTTTGTTATTTGATTAATGTCTCTATTGAGTTAATGTTCCTTTGCAAATGAAAGTCTTATAAGGATATTTCCAATCTTTTCCTTTATTCTGAAAATAAATTCATCCATCAAATGTGTGGAATCTAAACTTAGAATAGTTGGTATCATCTCTGCCTTTACATTTATCTACAATATGGAACTTTATCTGAACTTTCTGTGATGACTTTCTGCCAAATCACAACTATAAAATCATAGTATGACATTTTAAAGACCTTATCTGGCAATATTACATTTATCTGTGTTTAAAAAGCAATCTTATTCTATTATCCAATTATATCGATTTTTTTTAAGTGGTCCTAAATCAGAAGATATAGTATTGAATTATTTTCTAGCCTTTATTCAATTTTTCAAGCATCCATAATTTTGTGTCTCAGTTGTCTCTTTTTTCCTAAAATGAGAATCCTTAAACTTGTATTAGTTTCCCTTACAGAATTCTAGTGAGGTTTAAGAAATATAACAGTATGAATGCTGTCATATTCTTGGAGTGTCATGTGATAGGCAAAGGTTGAAAGAGACCCTACTGCTTTTACGTGTTCTATTTACTGGGCAACATAACTTTACCAGTTTGATCCACCATGGTTTTTATTTCAATGATAGCAAGGATGAATTTTTATAATGGCAAGAAATTCACATGCGCTGTTGGTGTATGTGTGTTTCTCTCTTTCCCTACTTTTTCTTTCTATCTTTCTCTCCCTGTCTTTGTGTCTCTGTCTCTCATTGTTATCACCTTGGAACCAACTCAAAGATGACCCTCCAAGAGGTCTGTTGTCAGGTGCTGTCAAATGGAGTATGACTCATACCAATCCTATAAACAAAAGATTTGAACCCTATTCTATCCTGTGCCGTCCTCACACTTCCTGATACACTAGAGTCCATTCCAGCAGTCACCTTGCCAATCCACCTGGTTAAGGGTCTTCCTCTCCTTCACTGACCCTTTCCCCTTCCAAGAATTATGTCCTTCTCTAAGGAATAGTCCCTCCTAGCAACAAGCCCAAAGTGTGTGAGGTAAGTCTCATCATTCTTGCCTCCAAAGAGCACTCCTGCTACACCCTCTCTAATACATATCTGTTTGGTTTCTTGGGTGTCCATGGATGTTCAGTGCTCTTCTCCAACAACACATCTCAAAGGCATCAATTCTTTTTCTGTCATCTGATTCATTTTCCAGCTCTCAGATATATAACAAGTAATTGGAAAGACTATGGCATGAACAAAACACAACTTAGTCCTCAAAATTATATCATTATTCCTCAATAATTTAGAGAAGTCCATAACTGTGGATTTTTCAAGTGTAATGTGTCTCCTCATTTCCTTACTGCTGTACCAGAAGACTTTTGTGTGAACAGGACAGAGGAACACTGGTGGTGTTGTTCTTGTTGTTATGTGCCGTCGAATGGCTAGTGACCCATAGGGACCCTATGAACCACAGCCCTAAGCCCTGCTTTATCCCGTGCCAATGTTATTGCCTATCTCCATTACCCCAGTGACGGAATCAATCCATCTCATCGAGGGTCTTCCTCTCCTGCACTGTCCTTCCACACTCCTAAGCATGACGCCCCTCTCCAAGGATTGATCCCACCTTGCAACATGTTCAAAGTATGACAGATGAAGCTTCAGAATTCTTGCCTCCAAGGAGCAGCCTGGTTTCACTCTCTCCAGGATGAACTTGTTCTCCTAGCAGTCCAATACTCATCTCCAGCAACAAAGCTCAAAGGCTTCAACTCTTCTTCTATCATCCCTGGTCATTGTCTAGCTCTCTGATTCACAGCAAGTAATTGCAAGACCATGGACTATATCAGGCACACCTTAGTCTCCAGTCTGATATTGCTGCTTTTCAGTACTTTGAAGAGATCTCTGACAGGAGACTTTTCGAATGCAATTTGTCTTTTAATTTCCTGGATGCTGGTACCAAGAATGTTGATTGTGGAGCCAAGAAAATTAAAACTCCAAACAATCTCAGTATCCACCATCTATCATAATTCTGTCAATTGACCCAGTGATGAGAATTTTTATTGTCTTGATGTTGAGCTTCAATTCATATTGCAGGCTGCAGTCCTTAACCTTCTCCAGCAAGTGCTTCATGTCCTCCTCCATTTCAGCAAACAGGGTTGTGTCATCTGCATAACACAGATTGTTGATGAGAGTCTACTGCCAATCCTGATGCCACATTTTTCCTCATAGAGCCCAGCCTCCTAAGTAATCTGTTTTGCATATAGATTGAAAAGATATGAAGATAGGACACATCCTTGGCCCTTGACACACATTCTACCCAATATTGAACAATGCTGTGTTTCCTTGCTCTGTTCTGACAACTACCTCCTGGTGCAAGTGTAAGTTTTACATAAGCACAATCAAGTGTTCTGTGATTCCCATTCTTCCGAGAGTCAGCCACAGTTTGTTGTGATCCACACAATCAAAAGCCTTTACATAGTCAGTGAAACACAAATAGAAATTCTTCTGGTACTCTCTGCTTTCAGTCAAGATGCATCTGACATTAGCTATACCTAGGGCCACGGTCTTTTCTAAATCCAGCCTGCACTTTAGGCAGTTCTCTGTTGATGTGCTGTTTCAGTTGTTTTTGGATAATCTTCAGCAGAATCTTGCTTGCATTGCTATTAGTGATACTGTTTGATAATTTCCACACTCTGTCAGATCATCTTTCTTTGGAATGGTACAAATATAGATCTCTTCCAGTCAGTTGGCCAGATGGTTGTCCTCCAGATTTCTTGGCACAACTTGGTGAGCACATACAGGGCAGCATATGTTTGTTGAAATATTCCATCAATTCCTGGGGCCTTGTTTTTTGCCAAGTCTTTCAGAGCAGCTTGAATGTATTCCTTCATCACCATAGTCTATTGCTCATATGTTGTTTCATGAAATTCTCTGTGCCAACCAATTCCTTTTGGAACAATGATTCTGTATACTCTGTCCATCTTATTTTAATACTTGCTGGATCATTTAATATTCTGCCCAAATTATCCTTAAGTATTGTAACTTGAAGTTTGAATTTGTTCTTCAGTTCCCTTCAGCTTAAGAAATTCTGAGCGAGTTTGGCACTTTTGATTTTCTGACTCTAGATCCTTGCACATTTCATTGTAATACTTTACTTTGTGTTCCTGTGTTGCCTTCTGGCATCTTCTGTTCAACTCCTTAATATCTTGATTTCTCCCCACGCCCTTTCGTTGGCTTCTTTGTGCTCTACTGCCAATATTTAGGGTTTCTTCTGACACCCATCTTGGTCTTTTATTCCTCCTCAGTCTTTGCATTCTTCTGGATGATATTCTTGATACAGCTCACCTGGTCTTCGCTCATTAATTTTCAAGGCCTCAAACCAATTCCTGAGATGATTTTGAAATTCAGGTTGGATAGAATCAAGGTCAAATTTTTATTCCCCTGGACTTGATTTGATTTTCTTCAGCTGTAGCTTGAACTTGCATATGAGTAGTTGGTGGTCTGCTCCACACTAAACACCTGGCCGAGTTTTCACAGCTGATTTGAGCTTCTCCAGTGAATCTTTCCACAAATATAATAGATCTGATGCCTCTGCATCCCTTCAGGTGAAATTCATGAGAAAAAAAAAATTAAACAAACAAAGTGTAGTCCCACTCTCTTGGAGGTTTGTTTTTGTTTTTTTTTTGTTTGTTTGGTTGGTTTTTTTTTAATTCCTCCTCTTTTAACTCATGCAATATTATTCAAAATGGTTGACTCTGGAGAACATTATGCTGAGTGAAATATCCCGGTCACAAAAGGACAAATATTACATGATGCCACTGTTGTAGAATGGGACTGTCCTTGGGGTTGGGGAGAGACTGAGTAAGATGGGTTCAATAATGTATACT
>NW_006399785.1:1206469-1207035 GCF_000299155.1 Elephantulus edwardii
GGTTGGCGCAGGATAGAGCAGGGTTTAGGGCTGTTGTGCATAGGGTCGCTATGAGTCGGAAAGGACTTGACGGCACATAACAACAACACCAACAACAACATTCCAATATAATACAATTTGCTGATGTTGGAAGAATGGAGTGCAGATATTTTGTTCACAAATCATAAGAAATAGTGAAAAAAGGTTTGGCATTGCAGTTAGACAAAAGAGTCTAAAACTGAGTTTCATTGATGACATGAGTGCATGGGAGAAACTTTATTTTTTAATTTAGATAAAAATTCAATGTTAGAAATTATGACATATATGGAGAATGGTTATCTCTCAAATAAATTGTAAATTAAAAATTGAGAAAAATTTAGGAAAAAGAAGGATTCATTTTATAAAAGGGATATACACACTTCTTACAATAATCAACTTTATAAGAGTCAAATTTAGCCAATAATAAAATCCTGAAAGTAGAAAAAATATAGGATAAAAGCACGTTTGCAAGTCAAAATTATAGGGAGGAAGTTGGAAAAGTGTGATGCTGTTTTTTTTGTTATCTGTTCAATCTGAGAAGCTACAAA
>NW_006399785.1:1208058-1212409 GCF_000299155.1 Elephantulus edwardii
GATATATTGGGTTTTATTTTGGTGTTTGACTTTCCATAAACAAATAGGAATATTACCTGTTACTGTTCCCCATATTCCAACTCATGAAAGCTTCTTGTCTTACAGAGTTAAATAGCTGCATTGGCTCTTTTTTGGCTGTAATACGTAGGGAAACCAATTTCCAGGCCTTTATTCTTTATTTCCACTGGGTAGTGATAAACTGAAAAGCCATTTGTGTCATTCAAGTATCTAAAATATCAGTATAATGTGTTGATGTTATCTAAGAAAATGCTTTCCTTATGCTTCTTCCAAATTCTTTTCTCTTAGCTAAGTCTATACTGGTTATTCATGTGTTAATTACCAAGTGAATATGGGATCCAACTGACAATGTTGTTGTTGTTGTTAGGTGTGATTGATTCGTAGAGGCCTCATAGGGACCCTATGAACAAAAGGCCTGAGCACCATTTATAGAGTTTCTGGAGGGAAAAAAAAATTGACAATAACAACTAAAAAAAAAAAATTTAGAAACCTTGCCTTGGGGAGCAGTGAGTTTATAATAAAGAGAAAGCAACAGTTCTGAAAAGGGGAGTGAGAATGATTCACATCTTGGAATAATGTAATGAATGCTACTGAATTGTACATGTCGAGACTGTTGAATTGGTTTATCTTTCCTTGTTTGCAGCCTCATCCATAGTGAAAAAAAGTTAATGTAAAAATGTGTTTATGGAATACTTACTATGAACTGAGCACTGTTGTAATATGTATGCCTGAGATTCTCGTGGAGGTTATAAATGAATTCAGCAGATGGAATTAAAACTGTATCTTCTACTTCCATGTGTATTACCAAATAACTTTTAAATATGATAATTATAAAAAGAAATTGTAACTGTTGATTTAGTTGTGATTTCAATCATTATTATTATAAAGTACCCTGATCTGAGTTCTGCTCCACATGTAGTTAGAAAGCAGAAACACAGTTGTTACTCTTTAGTGTCTGTTTTCTATTTCCTGACTGTTTATGGTTCTTAGTCATTGCCTGTACTCAATAGCATTTTTAGCTTACTGCCCTTTAATCTTCTATTCTCCTCATCAGAGTCATAGCAGAAGTTCTGAGTTGGTACATATCACTACTCAGCTTAAGAAATGTGTATAGAATCTGCTCCCTTCCACCAGAGGCCTACACGCCGCCATTGCTGCTGCCACCATAACTAGTAGTGATCCCAGAGAAGTTCCAGCACATTTTGCAGGTATTCAACACTAACATCGATGGGTGGCATGAACTAGTCTTTGCCATCACTGCCATTAAGGGTGTAGGGCGAAGATATGCTTATGCGGTGTTGAGGAAAGGAGACATTGACCTCACCAAGAGGGCAGGAGAGCTTTCTGAAGAGGAGGTGGAGTGTGTGATCACCATTATGCAGAATCCATGCCAGTACAAGATTCCAGACTGGTTCTTGAACAGACAAAAAGATGTGAAGGATGGGAAGTACAGTCAGGTTCTAGCCCATGGTCTGGACAAGCAGCTCCGTGAAGTCCTGGAGCGTCTGAAGAAGATCCGTGCCCACAGAGGGCTACGCCACTTTTGGGGCCTTCGAATTCAAGGCCAACACACCAAGACCACTGGCCGTCAGGGCCTTACTGTGGGTGTGTCCAAGAAGAAGTAAGTCTGTAGGCCTTGTCTATTAATAGTTTATACACCTTCAAAAACAAGAAATGTGTATAGAATATAATTTTCTTTAGAAGTTCACAAATGTTACTGGTCATTAATGGGTCCTTTAAAATTTCCATCTGGGTTGACTTCTTTTTTTCTCAAAGAAACATATGCTTCACTGGTCATTAATCGTTAGAAGAAGGTCATCATAGTTGATATAGTAAAGGGTTAGTGATGGTTAGCAAAGCCCTGGGTAAGAGAGATTAAACACAATGGCTGAAACAACTTACTCAAACATGAAAAAGATTTAGAAGATTACACAGAGCTGGACGATGTTTGGTTTTGCTGTGTATGAGATTGTTCAGAAGCAACTCAATGACAACCATCAGCAAAAAAGAACACCTTAAATCCTGATTCAGTGACACCGGAATCGTAGAGTCAGGTATCAGAATGCTTTATACAAGGAACAATTCTGTTGTTACTCTTTTGCATTAACCAATGCCCTAAATCTTCCAACATTTTTTTTCTTTTTGAAGCTCCTGCCCCTAACATAAGGCCCACTGCTTCAGTGGCTGACATTGCATAGATATAGCCTCAAACATACTCTAAATTCACACTTTTCAAATGTTCAGGAAAAAAAAGATCAAGGTAACCTTGAGCACATGACTCTTCAACAATTACTTAAATCAAGGCTCTTGTCTTCTGAAATTTCTTTTCAATGCTATATTATTTCAAATAGAGAAAATGGTTGAAAATTTGAAAGAGTCATTTACTATTGGGGCAGAAAATTACCAAGGCTATGCTTTCCCCATTCCTTTTTATTACTAGTAAAGGCTCCATTTGAGTAGCATATGAGGTGAGTTTCACTTACAATCAGAACCTGAAAGGATCTGTTGGTGGTGGTGGATTGAGACTTGTGCTGAACGGTTTATTCCTTCTGGATTTTGCTTTTGCACTTTCCAATATCACATGGTTTATAGCTACTTAAGATATTCGTAACTGTGCCCTTAATTGACAAAGAAATCATTGCGGCTAATTTTATAAGAGGAAGCAAAATCTAATAGACATTAGTGGGTGTGAGTATCAGTCATTTAAGTATGTTGATTTGGGTTGGGAGTTGTCCGTGCAGATTGTGACGGTTGCCATGGAATCTCAGTACGTTATTTCTGTGAAGGTAATGCTGATTGAATCTATAAAAAGATGTGCTGCGAAATAAAACCAAACATGTTTACAAAAACACTTTCTAGTGAAATATTTAAAGTGATGCCATCCTGCATGTGTAATCTCTACTTTGAGTCCACGTTGCATTATTAAATATTTCTTAGAATTGCTAATATCTTGGAATCGCTAACTGAAACGTTATTAAATTTTAGTATTCACTTGTATGGGGGGAGAATTAAAGGTAGTTGGTTTGATCCCCCCCTTATATTGTCTTGTTTACATGTGGTATTAAGTTTTTATGCATGAGTTATATTTCCAAAAAGGCATGCTTAATTGAATCTTTGGAAATCAAAGGAGGCATGACTAACTAATAATCCTACTGTAATTTCCTTCCTAAATGATGTTTCTTTTTTGGTAAAGCTGAAAGTCATTCTCCCTACCCCACCACCATGAGCATGACTTGCCTTTTGTTTAGATTTTTGAAGAGGTAGAGCCAGTGTCCAATCTAGCACTGGTTATGGAACATAGGGAATAGCATTTAACTACTCTATACTTCATTTTCTTCACATCTGAAAGTATTGGGATTGGCTATTTCCTGTTCTTTGGTTATAATGAATTGATTCTGATCAATGGTGACATCACATGATGTGCAAAGTAGAACTGATCTATAGGGTATTCAGTGTCATGACCTTTCAGAAACATTTGTTTAACATCACCAGTTTAGTCTTCTGTGAAGAGAACACAGGACACATGCGGATGGGCATATCTGACAACTTTACAAAGTGGAAAAGTCCCTGTAAACAACATCAACAATACAAAACCAATTTCCATGAGGTTAGACATCTTCCCCGTGATCCTGCACCTCTTTTTACTCATCCCAACACCAATCTAACTGCTTTGTTGAGTCCAAAATCTGATGCATTAGCTCACAGATCACACAGAATAATATTAGAGGAGACAAAAGGCTATAATTCAGATAGGCAGCAAGATCCAATCACCCAGAGAAAAGAGTCTCTGAAAGGTGTTAGTAGGCACCTCAAATTTGAACCTTGCAACTTAAGGCCTGTGTTACCAAGTTTTCAGTCCTGTCAATTATAGCTCTCCCTACTAGTCCTCCAACACGTGTAACAAAAGGGCTCTTAGCTCTTGTTTTATGGGGTCTTACTCACAAAGTCCACTGCATCTCTTGTCACCACTGTGGCTGCCATGAATACTGCTCTTGTCGTACTGGATCAGTAGTCAATGACCCTGAAGAATGTGCTTAATTTTCTTGCTTCTCCTTTGAAAGTGGTCAGATTCTCCAATTCTACTTCTGGATCTGCTTTATTTAATGATAAGAGTAGTGAATCCCCCTTGTGGAATAGCAAGACTAGCCAATCCCCTTGTGAATAGACTAACACACCTACTCCCCTAATCCTGCCCATCCAAATGGCAAAGTCAATCAACGGCGAAGGGAACCACTTTGAACAATAAACCCAGATGCACCTAGGTGAGTCTGAACTGCCAACCTTTTGGCTAATAATTGAGTCATATTAATAATAATTTTAATAGTCATAATAT
>NW_006399785.1:1215254-1223905 GCF_000299155.1 Elephantulus edwardii
TAAACATATTTCATCCAGTTTTTATCAGTCTTACCCCCACCCCAATGCTTGGTTCCTCATTCAACACTCTTGGTACCAGCAGTTAGGAAATTAAAAGACCAATTGCATTGGGAAAATCTGCTGTCAGGGACCCCTATAGAGTACTGAAGAGCAACAATATCAGTCTGGAGACTAATGTGCACCTGGTCCAGGACATGGTCTTTGCAATTACTTGCTATGAATCAGAAAGCTGGACTGTGACTAGGAATGATAGGAAGAGAACTGATGCCTTTGTGCTGTGGTCCTGGAGAAGAGTGTTGAATATACATACCACAGACCACTAGAGTGGATGAAACCAGGCTGTTCCTTGGAGGCAAGGTTTCTGAAGCTTGTATCTGACATACTTTGTGCATGTTGCAAGGAGGACCTAGTCCTCGGAGATGGCCATCATGCCTGGGAGGATGGAGGGGCAGCACAAGAGAGGAAGACCCTGCATGAGATAGATGGAGTGGTGTGTTAGAGACGATGAGATTGGCTCAGGACAGAACAGGGTTCAGAACTATAGCACATAGGGTCACTATGACTTGCAAGCAACTCAGCGGTATAGAGAATTTTGTTTAGAATGTGCTCTGGAGAGTGATCCATCTGTAAAATTAAAAGTAGGGAAAAAAGGAAAGGATAGAAAAGTGGTTCACTTGAAATGAGAATACCAATGAGTTCTCAGCTCATTCTCTGTGGAATTCTAGAGCTGGAATGGTTGGTCTTTTAGTGTAGTCTCAAAGGGAGACAAGGGTCTGGGTCTTTATAATCTGTCATCAGCTAGTTACTGTCTATACGTCAACCCCTGGTAGCTGATCCCTGGACCTGAGGACAATGCTTAATGAATGGTACATCTGTGAGCCATCAGTCACTGATATTTTCAATGGATTGTGATAAGTACCTTGGTCCTTGAGAGAGGATTTGTGTGAAGCACCTCAAAAGTCACTAAGTTACTACCCCCATCCATGTCCATGATAATCTAAGTGTTCTTTTTAAAGCCAGAATAGGTTATAGGGAGTTGCATTGCTAACACAAAGGCTGCTCTTCTCTAGCAATTTGAACCTCCCAGCCATCCTGCAGGAGAAAGATGACCAATCTCCTCCCATGAGATACAAAGCTTTAGCAAGCGTGCTGGAGGGTCAGCCCTGAATCAGTTCCGACTTGACAGTCATGGCTTTGAGGGATTTTTCCAGAATGCTTTTTTACAAAGTCTTCAAAATTTTCTATTAAAATAACTTGGGGGGAAAAAAAACACGTGTTCTGCAGGAGAATTTGTACTTTGGGCTAGAATGTAAAATGTTCTGTTAAGCTCAACCGAAAAAAGAAATTTGTAAAACTGAGTGTTCTCTGCCTTCTTTAATTGCGGGAATCTATTTTGGGATAATATCAAGTAATTTGATATTTTGGGTTCTATTTTAGGATAATATGCAAAACTAGACTCTATGAAACACCCTGTGGGAAATGCTGATTTATATACATGTTCCTAGACTGATCACTATTTAGTAATGACAATGTTTGCTAAATATGATATCATATCAAACTATTCTCAAGAACGAACTATTCACACACACACACACACACACACACACACATACATACATGTGTGTATTTTTCATTCTACCTCCCAAGTTCATAAGTGATATAAATGTAGCTAACTGGTTTATTATGTGGCATCATTATGCATGGTGCCACCTTATGTTGTCTCTCTTGTGGTAACTCACTGTCACCACCATGCCATGTATGATGCAAGATCTTTTTACACTTTCACACTCTTTGTTTCCCAGTAAGAACCAACTCATACTGACCCTCCAGTTTTCAGAGGCTATACATTGCACAGGAGCATATTTCACATCATTCTCCTGGACCTGCTGGTGGATTTGAACCATCAAAGAGCAGCTGCTTTTAGGTTAGCATAATAACTCCTGTGGGCTGTACCACCAGAGTGCCTTACACAGAAACTCAATTAATAAAGTTTATGATCAATTTTAGCCAGTGAGTACTATGTGATGAGTATAGCTGTATATTGCTTTAGTATAATATCTTTTAGATTATGTCAATAGTAACAACACACTGTGATAAGCTAATATATTTAACATTATTAGTTACAGCACTATTAGGATATGGGAGGAATACTTTTCAGAATGGTTTCATCTTCATTTTTCCTTTAATGACCTCCCTTATCCAAAAAATGTTATTGCTACAAGTTCACCAACATAACATTCCAAAATGTTGCAGTTAAAACATCATAGAATTTGCCAAAATCAGTCACAGCACAACAGAAACACAAAACAGTGCCTGCTTGTGGCATATGCAAACTAAACCATATGATTTGAAGCTACATTGAAATTGGATGGCTCTGCCTCAGAGGTCTTCGGCATTTTAGAAGATTTGAAAGCCAAATGAGCACAGGTTTAGCCTTGTAGATATGTTGATACCTGTAAGCTTGGCCCATGGAAATCAGAAAGAAGTTGCTCACCAGAAAAATAAAAAATTGAGAAAAACAAGGAGATTAGCATGGGGGAAAGAGAGGAGGACAGCTTGAGTACCTCTCAGAGAAAGCAGAGGGAATATGAGACCATGCAACAAAAGCAGAAGTCAGCTAGTGAGAAGTGTTTGCAGACCAGAGAAAAAAGATGAGTGAATAAACTGGAAAACCTTGGTGCTGCTTCCAACTAAATGTATCATGCACTGAAAGGTCAAGATTTTGGAGAGTGAAGAGTGAACAGTCATTATGCATATTATCATTTGTCCTTATAAAACCAGTTTATTTTAAACTTTACCTTTTGACCTGATTTAGTGTGATGTTTTATAATTCCTCTTTGAAAAACAAAATATCAACTATGGATGTTGGGGGTGGGGGAAAATAAGATAACATACATTCAAGAAACTGAGGAAACTCCATATATAATAGATCCCAAAAGAAGAATACTAAAAATATAATAAATTTACCAGAATCAAAGACAAGGAGAGAATTCTGAAAGCAGCTAAGGTAAATGTAGAATAACTTATAAAGGAAAACAATAAGATTAAGCACCCTTTTCTCCACAAAAACCATGTCAGGAAGAAGACAATGAAAGGACATATATCAAATACTTAAAGACCACAACTTTCAAAGAAGCATATTGTATCTAGGAAAACTGTCTATCAAATATGACAGAAAGATCAAGATATTCTCAGAAAATCAGAAACTAAATGAGTTTGTAGAAACAAAAGCAGTGTTGCAGGAAATACCGGAGGAAGTTCTTCTCACAGAAATGCCACAGAAAGGAGGATGGATCAAAGTCATAATACCAAAGTAATAAAAAAAAAGTTACCATTAAAACCTTTCCTTCTAATAATTACACCAAATGTGAATTGTTTAAATGCCCCAGTGAAGAGAAAAAGAGTGGCAAATTGGATAAAAACATGCTGTATACAAGAGACACACTTAAAAAGTGAACATGATGACAGATTAAAAGTTAAAGGATGGAAAAAATATACTATGCAAATGGTAACCAGTAAAAATATGCCAAGCAAATGGTAAACAGTACAAAGCTGAAGTAGTCTATATAATCTCTGATAAAATAGATTATAATGTAAAAACTATTACAAACGATAAGAAAAGCACTGTATGATGTTTAAGTCTTAATGGCTTAAGAGGATATAATCATAATTAATATATATGCACAAAATGATAGACCTGAAAAACATACAAAGAAAATGTTAACTGAACTTTGATAAATGTGGATAGCTGTAGAGGGGCCTCAGGCCTTTTGTTCAGAGGGTTACTACGAATTGTGCTTGACTCAAAGGCAACAACACAGCAACAAAATAAGAAATGGATAATACAATTATAGTAGTAAGAGACTTCAATATACCACTCTCAAGGAAAGATAGGACTCCCAAAAAGAAATTGAACAAAGATGTTGAAGAATTAAATCATACAATCGACTAACTTATAGACATATAGAAAATAATGCACCCTCAAAAAAGATGAGTATGCATTCTTCTGCAGAATGAATAGGACATTATTTAGGATAGATATTTTTAGATCACAAAACAAGTCTCAATAAATTCCAAAACAAAAATAAAATAAAGCATTTTCTCAGACCACAGTGCTACAAAATGAGATATTAAGAACAAGAGAATAAGGGGAAAAGACATACAACTGGAAGTTGAACAATGTGTTGCTTGAACATGAGAGGGTAATTAAAGAAATTAAAACAATAAATTCAAATTTTTTTGAAACAAATGAGAATGAAAGCTCAACTTACCAAAATCTCTTGGATACAGTAAAAATGGTACTTAGAGGTCAAGTCATAGTAATAAGCAAACATATCAAAAAGGGGGGAAGATAATAAATTATTTAATTCAACATCTCCAAAGAGTAAAAAAAAGAATGGGGGGGGGGTAGAGGTCTAAAAGAAAGGAAATTGTAAAATGAGGGAAGAAATAAATGAAATAGAAACCAGAAAAACAATTGAAATTATCAACAAGAGCTGGAGATGGTTCTTAGAAAAGGTCAATAAAACTGACAAAACAATAGCAAAGCTAAGAAAAAGAAAGAAAAGACACAGACAATCCAAATAAGAGATAAAAGGGAAAATGTGATAACTGAAATAAAAAGGTTAACAACAGAATATTATAAAAAAAAAACCAACAAAAAACTATACTCAAACACCTATGAAAATCTAGAGGAAATGGAAAAATACTTAGAAACTCACAACCACCCAAACTGACACAGACTGAAGTAGAACACCTGAACAGACCTGTTACAAAAGAAAGCATTGACAATGTCATGACCATCTTCCAACCTAAAAAAGCCCTGCACCAGATGATTTTTATGAGTGAATTATAACAAACGAATATTCAGAAAAGAGCTTTTACTAGTTCTTAATAAAATATTTCATAAAATTAGAAAAGATAGAATACTCCTAGACTCATTCTATGAATCAAACTAATCTCAGATACCATACCACCAAAATAGAAAACTATAGGCTTATATCTCTCATGAACATAGATGAAAAAATCCTCAATAAAATTCTGGTCCATAGACTTTGACAGTACATAAAAAAATAATTCATCATGATCAAATAGGATTCATAACAGGTATGCAAATATAGTTCAACATAAGGAAAACAATTAACATCATCTATCACATTAACAAAGCTAAGAACAAGAACCACATGATTCTATCAATTAATGCAGAAAAGGCCTTTGACAAAATCCAACAGCCTTTCTGATTAAAAGACTCAACAAAATAGGAAATAGAGGGGAATTTTCTCAACATAGTGAAAAGTATAAATGCAAAATAAAGACCTAATATTGTGTTCTCAATAGAGAGAAATTAAAGGCATATTCCTTGAGAACAGGAATTAGGTAGTGATACCCACTGTGACCTCTCCTATTCAATATAATATTGGAAGCATTAGTGTGAGCAATAAGACAAGAGAAGGAAATAAGAGGTATCCAAATTAGCAAAGAAGAGGTTAAAACTATATATGCAGATGTCATGATAGTATAATTAGAAAATACTAAAGATTCAGTGAGAAAACTATTAGACATGGTTGACCAACTCAGCAAAGTATCAAGGGACAAGATCAACATATAAAAATTAGTTGTATTTCTCTACAGTGACAAGGAGAATAGAGAAAAAGAACTAAGAAAAAAAATATGGTTATATGCCTGTGACTCATAATGACCCTATATACAATAGCTATAATGCCTGCCCTATTCTGAGCTAGTCTCTGACTCTGACATATCTACCTCCATTGCCCCAGTTGCTGTATCAATCCATCTCATCCAGGGTCTTCCTCTCCTGTGCTGTCCTTCCACTCTTCCAAGCATGATGTTCTTCTCCTAGGACTGGTTCCTCCTGGCCACATATCCAATGTACGTGACATGGAGCTTCAAAGTCCTACAGACTTATTTGTTTTCTTGGTGGTTCATGATATGTTCTAGGCCTTTCTCTAGGACCATACTCAAAAGGATCAATTCTTCTATCATCTTTAAAACATTGTCCAGCTCTCTGATACATAGCAAGCAACTGAAAAGACTTTAGCCTGGATCTGGCACTTTAGTTTCTAGACTGACATTGTTGCTTCTCAGTACTCTGAAGAGATCCCTGACAGCAGATTTTCCCAGTGCAATTTGTCTTTTGATTTCCTGACTGCTGGTAGTAAGTTTGTTGATTGTGAAGCCGAGCAAACTGTAATTATTAACAACATCAATCTCTTCTCCATCTATCATGGTGCTATCAATTGGCCCAGTGGTGAGAATCTTAGTTTTATTGTAACTGAACTTCAACCTATATTGAAGACTATAGTCAGTCCTTGACCTTCTGTAGCAAGCACTTCAGGTCCTCCTTAGTATCAGAAAGTAAGGCTGTGCCATGTGCATAACCTATGTTGTTGATGACTCGTCCTCCAGTTCTAATGTCACTTTCCTCCTCTTAAAGCCCATCCTCCTGAATGATCTTGTGAGCATTTAGACTAAGAAGGTATGGAAACAGGACACATCACTAACACACTCTTTTCCTGATCATGCGGTTTTTCCTTGCTCTGTTCTGAGGACTGCTTCTTGGTCTGAGTATAGGTTTTGCATGAGCACTATCAAGTGTTCTGGAATTTACATTAGTTATTTTGATGGGTATTATTTTTCCTCAAAAAATAACAATCACAATAGCTTAATTACTTGGGAATAAATGTAACTACACACACAAAAGAACTATGCAAGGAAAATTAGAAAACATTACTACATGAAACAAAAGGAGAATTGGAGAAATGGAAAATATACCATGCTCATGGATAGGAAGAATCACTGCCATGAAAATGGCAATTCTACCAAAAGCAATCCCAAGACAGATACTAATGCCACCTTCCATAAGATGGAAAACACAATTTCCAATTTTACCCAGAGTGGAAAGAAACCTCAGATAAACAAAACACTGCTGAAAAAAGAGAAACAAGGTAGGCAGCATCAAACTCCCTTATCTCAAACCCTATTATACAGCTGTGGTAGACAAGACAGCAAGATAGTGGCATGTAACAGATACATAAATCAATGGAATAGAATTGAGAACCCAGAAATCAGCTCATCCACCTATGGTCAACTGATCTTTGACAAGGAGATGGAATCAAGTGGGGAAAGGATAGTCTCTTTTAACAAATGACATTGGAAAATTTGGAAAACCATCTACAGAAAATTTAGCAAGAACCTCACCTCACACTTTATATAAGAAACACACACACACACACACCCAACGACAACTCAAAGTAGATCAGGGACCTAGAAGTAAAATCAAAGAATATAAAATTCATGAAAAAAAAAGTTAGAACTTCACAAAACCTAATCCACAGCATGAACAGTTGTCTAAGCATAATGAAAAACCTACAACCAGAAGAGACTAAAATAGGTGAATGAGACCTTCTATGAATCAAATCCCATCAAAAAGCATCTGCAACAGGGTAACAAAGAAACCAACAGACTGAGATAAATATTTGACAATAACATATTTGATAAGAAACTTATAGCTAAAATTTATAGAATACTTTATCACCTCAACAAAAAGAAAGACAAGCATCTCAACCACAAAATGGATACAGGACATGGATAGACACTTCGCCAGAGAAGACATTTAGTTGACAAACAAACACATAAATAAATGTTCAAAATCCCTAGCTATCAGATAGATAAAAATAAAACATTAATAACAAAATCCAATGGGGCAGCAAACAACAGGGCTGGCAAGGTTGTGGAGTGATTGGAACTCTTAGTCACTGCTGGTGGGAATGTAAAATGGTATAGCCACTATGGAATGCAGACTGGTGCTTTCTCAAAAAGTTGGAGATAGAAATACCACTTGACCCAGTAATTCTACTATTGGGAATATACCCTAAAGAAACCAGAGGCACAACTCAAACAGATGTATGCATACCTATGTTTATTTTGTCAGAATATCAAATAGATGGAAGCAACCCAAGTGTCCAACAATAAACCAAAAGATAGAAAAACTATGGTATATCCACACAATGGAATACCATGCAGCATTGAAAAACAATGAAACAGTAAAGTATTGCAAAACTTGGGGGAGCCTCAATACATGATGCTAAATGAAATATCCCTGTCACAAAGGACAAATAATTTCATAACACCACTGTTAGAAAATAGGACAGACGAGGAGGGGTTGAAAAGAGAAAGTGGAAAGAGTGGACATGTAATGAATAGGTGAGGGAAGAACTGTCTGAAAGGAATATATGATTATGCATTATATGTATTAGAACAGTCTAGAACAAACATTGCATTGCAAGGTGGGCTGAAGGAGAGGGCAAGAGAAGGGGAAGAAAATGTGTAACAATGAATAAATGAGGAGGAAATATTCACTATGTATTTGAACATTTTCTATTAAAGTATAAGCTCCATGAAGGTATATTCTTACTCTCTTATTAAATTAGTGTCCAGCACAGTATTTAGCACACAAATATTCACCCAATGGATCAATCAGTGATGCGGTGAATGCACATAGTCTCTGTGTTTGCACTGAGAATTATATATATATATATTTGTTGTTGTTTAATGCTGTCGAGTCGTAGACGACTCATAGTGACCCTATGAACGAACAGCCTGAGCACTGTTCATACATAGAGTTTCCAGAG
>NW_006399785.1:1224005-1234276 GCF_000299155.1 Elephantulus edwardii
ATAGATAGATAGATAGATAGATAGAGATATGTTCTCTCTCTCTCTCTCTCTCTATATATATATATGCATAAAATGTGGTTCTATATTGAAGAGACTCATATCCAAGAACAACCTTCACAAAGATGAAAGCTTTGGAACTGAATTTACTATGAAAAATCAATAAAAAGTATTGTCTGCATAGTTGAGTAGAGTGCACATAGATAAATATTTATTAGGTGATGGGTAGGCACACATTGGTAATACTCAAATCCTTGCTTGTTGTTTTGGTATTTTGTGGGGCTGCAGGGGAAAAGATATATGGAAAGTTAGAAAAGCAAGAGAGATGGGTAGTAGACTTGTACTGGGGGTAGTTAAGTAGTGGAGTCATTGTTTCTCATGCTGATCTACATTCTCTTTACTCCTTTGAACATGTTCAAAGTTCTGGTTATATTTAGGGAATGCGAATTACATGGTCTGGAATCTTGGTGAGTAATGTTATTATTGTTGGTTGTTTGGTTTTTTGGGGTTTTTTTCCACACTCTGAATAGCTTTAAGGTCAAACCATGTCAGCACATCTGCCAGTAGAACCGTTCATTTTCTCAAACCACATTTTCATCCTTTCTGCCTCTATACTTCTGGAAGAGATCTCACTGTGGCTCATTCTGCTGATTTCCCAACTCAACAGGACTTCAGCTTTAGACTGTTAGAAGCTGAACTGGCCAAGGACTAATAGCTTTACATTTGAAGGAAATAAACACCTTTAGGACTGTCAAGATCAGGGACATACTTAAAGGTAAAATGGAAAAGATGATTCCTTACATATTAAAATATAAAAGGAAAGAATGTTAATTATATTTGATCAGATTCAATACTGTTTGAATTTTTCTAGGGGAAAATTTATACACCTAGAAATTTGAAAAGCAATAAATCTGCCTTGACAGTCACCTTAGCTCTTGCTACATCACGACTTCAATCTTCTTGGTACCATCTGATCCTATCTCTTATTTTTCCTCCCTGATTCATAAGAACATTCATGATAAATTTGAAAATAGAAAATGAAATATAATCAAGGTCTGTCTTTCTGCTTCTATTTCTTTTCACATTGTCTCCCTATATTGAATTTTTTAAAAAATGAAATAGAATTTCTTTTGTCTTGTCCAGTCCCCTTTGATTTTTTATTTTACGCCTTTTCAGTAGTAACGCTAGGCCTCTAGCACTGCCCTGGCTTTGGTTTCTAACATCAGCTTTTAATTTCACAGTCAATGTGCTTGTATTTCATTGATTAATTTCATGTTGAGCTGCTAATTGAAAGGCCTGTAGTTCAAATACAACAGCTGTACTATGGAAGAAAAATGAGACAATCTCCTCCTGCAAAGATCTCCAGATTTGCAGACCTGATAAAGGAAGTTGCCCTGAATTGGAATTGGTTCAATAGCAGTGTATTTGTGTTTGGGGATTATATTCCTCCAAGTTGCAAAACCCCTATAGAAGTCCCGAATCATTCAATATCATCTTTGAGCTGAAACATTTTCATACACTTGAATACACTTAAAAATTCACTGTGTGACATCACTAAATCTTCTTTCTTAAAAAAAGTATTGAAAAAATAGAATGTATATACAAAAACCGGTACTTGGAGAAGGACATCATGCTTGGGAGGGTGGAGGGCAGGCGCAGGAGGGGAAGGCCCTCTGGGAGATGGATTGATTCGGTGACTGAGGTAATCAGGATGAGTGTGTCAGAGACAATGAGATTGGCACAGGACAGAGCAGAGTTTAGAGCTGTTGTACATAGGGTCACTATGAGTCGCAAGCAACTTGATGGCACATAACAACAATGTATACAAAAAACCCCTACTGTAACCTAGATACAAATAAGTGAGTTCAGCTAACTAAACTGTTTTCTACACATAACAGTTTAGCTGTGTTCTGAGCATTTTCTTTTGTCCTGCATTTGTGAAAGATATTGTCTGTCTATTTTCTCTTTCAGTTTCTTTGGTCAAGGGAGAGGTAAGTTTCCAATACTCTCATTTATTTCCCTCAAACTCCCCTGCAAGACCTAATATCTTTTGTCTTTAAACACATTCTAAAAGCAAAACTCACCAATAACGAAAATGCTAGAATCCTTATGTAAATCTACACTTGACTTTTCTCCCAATGCCAGACATCATTTTGCTTCAGTAAGTCCGTGGAAATCACAATTGTCAGCAGGCATCCTTCCTCTTCTGGCCCTTGTTCATCTCCCACTGAAGAGGAAGTTCCAAATTCCAATCTGCTCATTTCCTCCAATCTGATCCCTCTGGATGTCTTTTTTCTAGGTCATCACAGAAGAAAAAATGAACACAATTCAGTTTCTCATTTTTCATTTCTTCCCTTAACACTTCAGATCTAAGTTCATTTTGATCAGAAATCAGTTGCTTGAATAACAAAGTAGAGTCTCTGAGTCCTTTTCTCAGCATGTCTTCCTACGTATTGCTGTCCTTCCTAATCAATAGCTCATTAAAACGGTGAGGCTTGTTGTTGAAATGATAGATCTTTCTGCAGTTTTAGAACTTCCCCTCTCAAACTCTTTATCAAAGTTACTTTTTACTCATATAAGCACAGCATTTCTCAAGCTATTTTGATCAATACAACAATTCTTTAAAAAGTGAAAGGTTTTCCCACAAATTTATGGTCATATATCTTTGAACAAAACATTTGAAGAGTTTGGATGGGAAGCAGATGAAAATTGTGAATCTAAGGTTTTGAGAACATCTTGTGAAGGATTGTTCAATAATGTATTATTGAACTATCCAAACATGATTACTAAAAGACTAAAAACAGCACTAATCAACCTGAAGATTATCCACAG
This sequence comes from Elephantulus edwardii, assembly GCF_000299155.1. Lineage (NCBI taxonomy): Eukaryota > Metazoa > Chordata > Mammalia > Macroscelidea > Macroscelididae > Elephantulus > Elephantulus edwardii. The sequence continues at coordinate 1,226,835 of NW_006399785.1, forward strand.
GAATTCAGCCATGTTTCAGTATTACCACAGGGTCCTCTCTTCCAAAAAGGAAAGTCAAATTCCCCATAAGACCATTTTTCAATCAAAAATGAACCCTAATTCTCCTTATTTGTGTTATATTGGATAAGTTTTTTAAAATCTCTCTTTGTTCCTTATCTGTAAAGTGGGGACACAGATTATCCTCTGCCAATTTATCTTAGACACATAGACCACTCATTTTTCACTAGAATCTTTTATGTTGCTATTAGGCTGGAACAAGTTTCAGTGAAGGTTCTAGACTAAAACAGAGCAGGAAGGTAGGCCTGGAGATCTATTTCTGAAAATCAGCCAATTAAAACCTTTTGAATCATGATAGACTGCTCCATAGTCACTTATGAGAATGTTACCAGATGTGGTATTGTTTCTTTATATTGAGTCTGGGCTGACCACATTGTTGTTGTTAGGTGCTATTGGATTGACTATGACTCATAGCACTCCAGTAAACACCTGATCAAAACCTAGTCCTATCCTGCAACAGCCTTGGAATCTCTGCCATTGTTAAGATCATTCTGGTGGCTCAGTCCATCTCATTGGGGGCTTTCCTATCTTTCATTAAATTTCTGATTTCCAAGCCTGAGGTCTTTTTCTGAGGCCCCTCGTGGCAACATACCTGAAGTAATTTCACTATCCTTGCCTTTAAAGCACACCTGTTTGCACTTCTCCTAAGACAGATTTATTTGTTCTTTCCGGACAGTGCTATTAGGTACCATAGATTAGACTATGGCCCATAGTGACACAGGAACATTGCATTGAACCTTGGTCTATTCTACATGATTACCATGATTGTCATGATCTCTACTTTGTTCAAGCTCAGTGTTCTGATGGCTGTGTCAGGTCATCTTGTTGAGGATTTCTCTCCGTTTTATTGGCCCTCTATATTTCCAGGTATGTTGTCCTTTAGTCAAGAACTGGCCACTCTTGACAGCATGCCCAAAAGTTTTACCATTGTTGCCTCTAAGGAACATCCCGATGGTACTTCTTTCGAGACAGATTTGTTTGGCTTTGGGAAGTCCACAAAATAGCCAATGTTCTTCCCCAAGTCACAAATTCAAAGGCATTCTTCTCTGGTCTTCCTTATTCATTGTTCCCCTTTCAGATGTATATGAAATTATTGGAAATACCACAGTTTGCACAGCCACACCTTAGTCTTTAAACTGACATCCTTGCTCTTTGCCACTTTAAAGACAGCATATTTCCCCAATGCAACAGCATGCCTTGGAATTTTTTTGTCGCTCTTGGTGTTGATTGTGGATCCAAGTAAAATGGATCCATGATAATCCATGGTATTTGCAATATTCTTCACGAACACCACAACCCAGAGGCGTGGATTCTTAGTCATTCATCCTTATTCTTTGTCCAGCTTCTGCAAGCATACAAAGCCATAAAGGCCACTATGAATCAGAGGCAACTCAAAGACAGCTAATAAGGGTTCTTGTTAACACTGCACATTGCTCATAGCCACAAAGCAGAGCGCATCATGCACTGTACATGCTGAGAGTTCTGTACGTGCCTCACCCACCAGCATTATTGGATTTAATTAAAAAAAATAAATAAATGGGGTAACAATCTATTAGGATATAGCAATGTTCTGTAATTAAAACAAACTAGCAAATCCGCTTAAGTTTTATCTGTTACCAACTAATTCCCGTCTGCTAATTCCAACTTTCCCCTACCTCATTCTTCCCTTCAGACTCAGAAAGAAAGCAGAGTATCTCCCATTGTGACAGGCAGCTGAGGAGATACTTTTCCCCGGGCCCCTGTTTCCTTCTAAATTTTAAAAGAGGTTTAGATGAAGTTTACAGTTCCCAGGGTACTGAATGCTGGGCTGATGCTAAAACTCCACTATTTGCAGGGTGACCTAAGATGGCTTTTAGTCCATGAGGATTTTAAAAGCCTGGTAAGTTTAGATATGTCTCTATGTTAGAGAAACACGGGCTGCTGGGTCAGAATCTCCAAATATGTAGATTTGTCTCTTCTCTTACTATGTCCCTTCAGTGCCCGATCTCTAAAGCTAGATTGCATCCTTTCTTATGTGATTGTAATTAACAAGAATTTATTCTCAAAAGAAGGAAACATAAGCTACTAAACAACATGCAAAACTATTTGCCTGTATCAGAGTTTCATCGCAGAGATGGGCTGATACAGTGAGTGCAACTATGGGCTCAAGTATTTCAGAGATGACGAGAATGGCATAGAATTGAACAGCATTCAGTTCTCTTGTTGATAGGGGCTTCTTGTTGTTGTTGTTGTTGTTGTTAGGTGCCATCAAGTCACTTGCCACTCATAGCGACCCTATATACAAGAGCCCTAAATGCTGTTCTATCCTGTGCCAATCTTGCCATCTCAAACACACTCATTTCCACCACTCCACTCACAGAATCGATCCATCTAATTGAGGGTCTTCCTCTCCTTCACCGCCCCTCCACTCTCTTGAATATGATGTCCCTCTCCAAGGACCAGTACCTCCTTCCAACATGCCCAAAATATGTCAGACAAAGCTTCAGAATCCTTGACTCTAAGGAGCATTCTGGCTTCACCTTCTCTAGGACAAACCTGTTTGTTCTCCTAGCAGTCCATGGTATATTCAACACTTTTCTCCAGCACCACAGCTCAAAAGCATCAACTCTCTTCCTATCACCCCTATTTACTGTCCAACTCTCTGATATATAGCACATAATTGCGAAGACTATATCCCGGATCAGGAGCACCTTAGTCTCCAGTCTGACGTCGTTGCTCTTCAGTACTCTTGGGAGGTCCCTCACAGCTGACTTTCCCAATGCAATTCATCTCTTGATTTCCTGGCTGCTGTTATCGAGAGTGTTGACTGTGGAGCCAAGTAAACAAGTTAACAAGTAAAGCCTGGTAACTATCTCAATCTCTTCACCATCCATACTGATGCTATACATTGGCTGGCCCAGTGGTGAAAAATTTTGTTCTCTTGATGTTGAGCTTCAGTCCATATAGGAGGCTACAGTCCTTGACCTTCTGCAGCAAGCACGTCAGGTCCTCCTCAGTTTCAGCAAGCAGGGTTGTGTCATTTGCACAACGCTTGTTGTTGATGACTCTTCCACCAATCCTGATGCCACATTCCTCCTCGTACAGCCCAGCATCTCAGATAATCTTACAAACCCTATAGAGTCATACTCAACTGAATGGCACCTAACAATATGTCAGATTTAGAGACACCTGGCTTTAATTTTTCCTTACTTCTTACACATAATAAAGTTGATGATGATCTTAACATCCTTTAAAACTTTATGATCATGCCACTACTTATTGTTGTTATGTGTTGTCAAGTTGAAATCAGCTTATCAATGACACTCAAGCAGATTTTCTGGAGATATTGTCTATCTTTCTCCTGAAACTGGTGGATTCAAACTACTTGTCTTTGGGTTGGCGGTGCAGCTCCTTACCACTAACCTACCAGAGCTCCCTCTATAATACTTCTTGGTCCTAATTGCTATTGTTTAGTGCCTGCATGTGGGATTCAGAAATGGAGAGACAATGTACAACAGAACAAACCCTAGCCTATTCTGTGTCCTTCTCACCATCTGCTGGGCTTAAGCCCATGGTTGCAGTTATTATGACAACCCATATTTTTTTTACCCTTTGCTATTCTAAGGATGCTTTACTTCTACAGGGATTGGGCCCTCCTGGTAACATGCCTAAAGTATGTGAGAAGATGTCTCACTATCTTTGCTTCTAAGGAGCCTTCTGGCTTTACTTGATTCTATTGTTGTTATTGTGGTGTAGCATCAATTTGAAACCGACCCATAGCTGATCCTCCAGCAGGTTTTCAGAGGCAGTTAATCACACGGGAGCAGAATGCTGATCCTTCTCCCGTGGAGCAGTTGGTGGATTCTAACCACGCGCCTTCAGGGTTGCAGTGTAGTTTCTTGCCACTAGGCCACCAGTGCTCCCTGAGCATCTCCAATGGGTAGAACACTATTTAATTATTTAAATGTCACCCCATTCAGTTTTCATAACCCTGTCAGAAGTATTACTCCAATTATATAAATAGAAAAAGTGAAATGCAAAGAGAGTTAAGTTGTTGTTGTTATATGCTGTTGTGTCTTCTGCAACCCTATGTATAGCACCTCTCAAGACTACCACGTCCTGATCCAGTCTCACTCTGACACATCAATTCCCATTGCCCCAGTCACTGTATCAATCCATCTCATCCAGTGTCTTTCTCTCCTGTGCTGTCCCTCTGTCCTTCCAAGCATGATGTCCTCCTCCAAGGATTGGTCTCTCCTGGCCACGTGCCTAAAGTATGTGAGATGGAGCTTCAAAATTCTAACCTCCAAGGAGAAATTTGGTTTCACCTTCTCCAAGACAGACCTAGTACAAGCTTTCGTATCATCTCCTGTCAGTTTGTCATATCATGGTGACATGTGTTGTGCTAAGCTAGGAAGCCTGACCACCAGTATTTTCCATAACAAGAGTCACCATGATGTACATTGTTCATCAGAGTTTCTGGACTGAGACATAAAAAGAAATTTGAAAGACCAACTCTATATGATCTGGAACATGAACACCTAGGTTAGAAGCATTAAAATCCCACGATGACTCAAACAGTAGACCTCAGTACCACTGTGATGTTAAGATGGCAGCGAATTAGGAAACGTTTTGCTCTGTGGTTCACAGGGTTTCCACAAGTCAGCGTTAACTCCCCAGCAAATGACAACAATAACATTCATGACGCACTACATCCCGGAGGTGCTCACCCGTCCACTACTTATTCACAGATTTCTGCTTTGCCAAAATGCTTTCAAAGTCTCACAAATTCTATATGCTTTGCTGTCTCCTTCCTGGCCTCCTTTACTGCCTGTGGTTAAATTCAACTTCACATAAATTGCCTTTGTTGACACCAATGTATTTGGCTATTTGGTGGTGTTATACTAATTTATGCCTTTTCACCAGGCAGCCACAGAAGGGGGAGAGGGGAAGAAGACCTTGTGAAACTCATGCATTTCCAGATGAGTTTATAAATAGTAGAAGCCGCATCCACTTTTGAAATAGACATCAGGGGAGAGGCCACTTGCAGGTCTCTCTTGCCTTGACCAGGTCACTTCTATTACATCCTCTTTGACTAATTAAAATAATAGATTCTTTCTGTCTTTTGAAGGTTTTTAAGTGAAAGGATTTTAGCCCAGTTTTATTTGCTTGCACAAACATAAGCAAATGATTAGTTAGGGTTTAAGTGTAAAATACTACAGAGTACATTTACAGCATCAGGTAATACTTAACATTCGTGAAAATAGTTTTACTCTGGGTCATATATTAAGGAGCATAGCTTTATATATAAGTTGTGCACTTAAAGCTAGCTATCAATCATTAAATTCCAACTATTTTTTTAAGACAAAACAAAGCATTCACTGGCTTCTCCCTCATATTCAATTTGCACACCATGAATTCTATTGTGCCGTTTCACTCTGCATACTACAAGCTGCACTAATTAAATATTACTCTGGGCAGGAGGTCAGGTGTGGCCAGTAAAGGAATTATCAGAGTCTTTGATCAGTTATTTTCTTGACCTCATGCATTCCTATTAAGCAAGGAAGGGCTTTGGAGGCAACCCCTTCCCCCTGTGTTAGTATGGGTTTATTTGGGCCCTGAGAAACTGTGCGGATGTAAACCTGATAGTGGTAATTATAACTGTATCTGAAAATAAATATTTTTGCAGATGTAATTAATTAAGGTCATCTTGGAGGAAGGTGGGCCCTAATCCAACATGACTGTATCTGTACACATAGATTCAGAGAAACAAGGGAAGAACACTAGGTGTCCGTGGAAGCAAAGATCAGAGTGATTTATTCATAAGTCAAGGATTGCAGGGGATTATGGGAAATCACCAGAGAAGCATGAACCAGATAATCTTGCTGACATGTTGATTTCAGACTTTGAGTTTCTAGAATCAAGGGAATAAATTTCCATTATTTTAAACCCCTCAGTTTGTGATATTTTGTTACAGCAGGCTTGGAAACTAATACTTAGAATCTTAATCCTGAACTTTACAGACTCTTCCCCCTCACCCCAGCCCCCATTTACTAAAAATAAGTGCAAGAATCTCAGTCATGTACAGCTGTGAGAGTTAAATGACCTGTACTGTAGTCAGGTATGGGTCAGGTACTTGGTACAGGTGTGATAACTTCCATTTCCACCACTGATTGCTTGTGTTGGGTTTGAAGAAGGCTTGAGATTCATACATATAGAAAAATTTCTGTAACTACTCTGTCTGTACCAAGTACGCCACTTAGCGGTCTTTTCAGCCTAGGGGAATTTTTTTATTCTCCTGAGTTTCCCATTTTAGTTTGCAAAAGATAATTCTATTTTTTCCCACTATTTTTGTTGTGATTTTAGTGAAAGTTTAGAGACAAGATGGGTTTTCACTGTTTCTTTTAAATGCGTGTTAATTGCAGCATTATTCATAGGAAAGAAGAATTGGAAAAAGCCCCAAGTGCCCATCAACAAAAGAATGGATAGAAAAACGGTGGTATAGTCACACAACAGAATACACAGCATTGAAAAGCACTAACGTTTTTAAACAGTACACAGCACAGGTGAGTCTAGAAGACGTGGTACTGAGTGAAATATCTCAGTCACTAAAGTACCAATAGTTCCAAGACTCTTGGTTCGGATGAACACAGGGTGAGGGAGAAGAGAAAGAGAAGGAGTAGATAATAAACAACACTAAAATAGAAGAAAGGAAGAAGTGGAAGGAATGGATGATTAGAAGTTACATGTATAATGATTAACAATTTGGAACAAGATATATACATTACCTAGTTAACTGAGTGAGGAAGAGGAAAGAAAATGGGGTACAGTGAATGAAACAATACTAATATTTTTTAAAATACTAATATTTTTTAGGGTATTCAACATGAAGTCTTACTGTTGAAGTGCCTTCAAACCAGCCCTTTAGGTGACGTTGTGTAAAACAGATAAAGCCCAGTAGCATCCTGTGCCACTCTCACAATCTCTGTTGTGCCTACCTTCATTGTTACAGGCACTGTGTCTATCTTCTTGAGATAATGTCTTATTAGGCATAATACACGTAAGCCAAGAAAAAACTCACAGTGGTTAAGTAGATTCCAGCTCCTGGTGACCATGCATTGCAAAGCAGAACTGCTCCATAGGGTTTTCTTGTCTGAAATTGTAAATGAAGCAGATCCTCCAGCTCTTCTTTGATCAGTCGTATGAGTGGCTTCCAACTGTCAGTCTCCACATTACTAGTTCAGTGCAAACTGAATGTGTTACCCTACAATCTGTAGCACATGCTGTTGTTGTTTTGTGCTTTTGAGTTGCTTACAACTTCTAGTGACCCTATATACAACAACTCTGAACCCAGCTCTATCCTGTGCCAACTTGTCTCCGACACATCTACTCACATTACTCCAGTC
>NW_006399785.1:1234376-1253030 GCF_000299155.1 Elephantulus edwardii
TCTTCTCCAGCACCACAGCTCAAAGGCATCAATTCTCCTTCTATCATCCCTAGTCATTGTCCAGCTCTCTGATGCATAGCAAGTAATTGTGAAGACCAGGGCATGGATCAGACGCATCTTAGTCTCCAGACTGACATTCTTGCTCTTCCATACTCTTGAGAGGTCCTTGACAATAGGTTTTCCCAATTCAATTAATCTTTTTATTTCCTGATGCTGGTAACAAGACTGTTGATTGTGGAGCTAAGCAAATTAAAGCTGTCAACAATCTCAATCTCTTCACCATCTATCAGGATGCTGCCAATAAGCCCAGTGGTGAGAATCTTTGTTTTCTTGATGTTAAGTTTCAATCCATATTGAAGGCTACATATAAAAAACCCTTAATGTGTTGGGTATTAGCATGAATAATAGCAAGAGTATAAGAATACCAGATAGTGATGTTGTATTCCTTGCATGACAGAAATTGTTCTAAGAACATGTGTTTGCATTAGCTCAAGTATTTATTTAACAGCTTATATTTTTATTTACAAATACCCCCAAATTTATGCTGAGGAAATCTGGGCCAAAAGAAATGAATATTCTCAAAATTTATACAGCCAGGAAAAATAAAATTTGGAATTCAAACTTTGATTGTCAGGTTTCAGGATCTGTATTTTCAATTACTTGCTTTATCGACCTCACATGTTTCCACACTGTTGGATCACATTTTTTTTTAATGGAGATAAATATGGATCTCTCTCCAGGTAGTTGCCCTTCAGATTTCTTTGCACAGTCTGGCAAGTATATCCAGGACTGCATCTGTTTGCTAAACAATATCAGTTGGTGTTTCATCAATTCCTGGGGCCTTGTGTTTTTTGTTTTTTTTGACTGTTCCTTCACAACAGCTTGAACTTCCTCTTTCCGTACCACTGTCTCTTGTTCATACATTGTTTCTTGGAATTCTTTTGTGTCAGCCAATTCCTTTTGGGACAGTTTCTCTGTATCACTGTGACTCCTTCCATCTTCTTTTGATGATTCCTGTATCATTTAATACTCTGACCACAGCATACTTAAGTATTGCAACTTGAAGCTTGAATTTGTTCTTCAGTTTCAGAAATGAACTAGGGACATCATAGTCAATGTCAGATGAATCTTGGCTGAAAGCAGAGAGTACCAGATGAATGTATCTCTGTGTTTCATTGACTATGCTAAGGCATTTGACTATTTTGATTACAACAAATTGTGTCTAACTTTGAAAACAATGGAAATTACAGAACACCTCATTGTGCTCATGAGAAACCTATACTTGGATCAGGAAGTGGTCATATTATCAGAGAAATATTGCATAGTTCAAATCAGGAAAGGAGTGTGTCAGGAATGCGTACTGTCTGTATATATTTTCAACCTGTATGTGCAACAGATAATTCAGGAGGCTGAACTTTATGAGGAGGAATGTGGCAAAAGGATTAGAGGAAGCGCATCAATAAATTATGCAATGTAGATGACACAGCATTGCTTGCCTAAACTGAAGAACAGCCGAAGTTTTTGCAGCAGAAGGTCAAGGACTGCAGTTTCCAATATGAACTGAAGCTCAACATAAAGATTCTCACCAATGAGACAGTGGACAACACCAAGCTATATGGAGAAAAGATTGATATTATTAAAAACGTCAGCTTGCTCATGACCACAGTCAACACTCTTGATATAAGTAGTCAGATAATCAAAAGACAAATTACATTAGGAAAATCTGCTATCCGGAACCTCTCCAAAGTGTGGAAGAACATCTATGTCAGTCTAAAGACTAAGCACCTGATTCAGGCCAAGGTCTTTGCAATAACTTGCTATGCATAAGAGAGTTATATGATGACTAAGGATGATCAATGAAGAATCAATACCTTTGAGATTTGGTGCTGGAGAATTATATTGAACATACCATGGACTCCAAAGAAAAGTAACAGTTCTGTCCTAGAGAGTGTGAAACCAAGTTGCTCATTGGCAATAAGAGTTTTAAAATTCCATCTCACATACTTGAGCTTGTTACCAGGAGACAACAGTCTGTGGAAAAGGGCATCATACCTGGAAGAGTGGAGGGACAGGGCAGGAGAGGAAGACCCTAGATGAGATGGATTAATACAGTAACTAAGGTAATGAGGGGCAGGTGTGTCTGAGATGGTGAGATTGGCTAAGGATAGGACAGGGTTCAGAGCTATTGTGCATAGAGCTGTTATGAGTAACAGGTGATTCAAAGACACATAACAATAACAACCATCTCACATGTCTTTTCAAACAATTCGGTAAGATAGGTAAACAAGAGTTTTCTTGTTTGTTGTTGTTATGTGCCATCGAGTCTCTTGCAACTCGTAGCTACCCTATGTATGAGCCCTAAGCTCCACTCTATCCTGTGCCAACCTTGCTGTCTCAAATACAGTCATTCCCACCCCTCCAATCACAGAATTGATCCATCTCATCTAGGGTCTTCCTCTCCTGCGCCGTCCCTCCACTTTCCCAAATATCATGTCCCTCTCCAAGGAACAGTCCCTCCTTGCAACATGCCCAAAGTATGTCAGATGAAGCTTCAGAATCTTTGACTCCAAGGAACATTCCAGATTCACCCTCTCCAGGACAAACCTGTTTATTCCCCTATCAGTCCATTGTATATTCAACATGCTTCTCCAGCACAACAGCTCAAAGGCATCCATTCTCTTTCTATCATCCCTATTCACTGTCCAACTCTCCAATGCATAGCACGTAATTGCAAAGACTATAGCCTGCATCAGGCGCACCTTAGTGTCCAGCCTGACATCGTTGCTCTTCAGTACTCTTGAGAGGTCCCCCACAGCTGACTTTTCCAATACAATTCGTCTCTTGATTTCCTGGCTGCTGTTACCAAGAGTGCTGACTGTGGAGCCAAGTAAACTAAAACTGTTAACTATCTCAATCTCTTCACCATCCACACTGATGCTTCCAGTTGGCCAGTGGTGAGAATCTTTGTTTTCTTGATGTTTAGCTTCAGTCCATATAGGAGGCTGCAGTCCTTGACCTTGTGCACAAGCAAGCGCTTCAGTCCTTCTGCAGCAAGCGCTTCAGGTCGTCCTCAGTTTCAGCAAGCAGCATTGTGTCATCTGCATAATGCAGGTTGTTGATGATTCTTCCACCAATCCTGATGCCACATTCTTCCTCATACAGCCCAGAGTCTCGGATGATCTGCTCTGTATACAGATTAAAAAAGTATGGAGACAAAATACATCCCTGAAGGACCCCCTTCTTGATTTTGAAGCATGTAGTGTCTCCTTGCTATGTTCTGATGACTGCCTCTTGGTCCAAGTATAGATTTCACATAAGCACCATTAAATATTCTGGAATTCTCATTCTTTCCAGAGTCAAAACATAATTATTTTTTAAAATTTTCTCTTTTTAAAAATTATTGTTATTATTTTATATGTGTGTACCATCAAATCAGATCTGACTGGTACAGGAGGAGATTGTCCCTCCTTCTTCAGCAGAGCATCCGGTGGATTTGAACCGTGTACCTATGGGATTGCAGTGCAGCTTCTTGCCACTAGGACACCAGAACTAATCTAAATTTTCACTTTTTAATGAAAAAATCAAGACTCCAAGAAAGCTATTATGTCCTAGTTGTAAGGATCTGCACTGCCAACTTAAAGGCAAGAAGCTATCAGTGTCTCCACAGAAGAAAGGTGGACAATGACCTTCCATGTGATTTACTTCCTCTGAAAACCCATTTGAGGATAAGCTATGAGTTGGTTCTGATTTGATGATCCGTAACAACAACAACAGACTCCAAATAGTTTGTAGGCAAAGCTGTTTCTCTCAATTTGAAGAAACGTACTCTTATTTTTAGAGTTCCAAAAGGAAATTCCTAACTACTTACATTTTGTGAATCCAGGCACGAATGAAAAAGAAAGTGGTTTTAAATCTTATCTTAAAATTCACTTTCTGTTTTGTTTTGTTTTACTCAGTAATATAAGCCTGTGTTTGAATGTAAAAATTATAGATAGATTCAAAATTTCATGGCACAGAGTATAACTGATGTTCTGCAAAGATGAATAATTCTTTAACAAGCAATGTCTACAAGGTCTTAAATATAATACTCTTGTTAGATGTCATCTATTCAACCAACTCATAGCAAACCTTAACTACAACATTACAAAACACTGCTGGTCTGTCCCCAGTCTCACGATTACGGCTGTGATTGAGCCCATTGTTGTAATCACTGGTTCAGTCCACCTATTGAAAGTGTTCCCTTTTCCTCCTTGACTTTCATTTTGTCAAGGAGTTACAATACCTTCAATTATAGAACAAAATCTAATTGCTATTGTGTAGGAACAGCTTCATAACTGACTCTCCTTGTTTTGGTTTTCCAAGCAATGCTAAATCTTTCTGTGTGTCAGCAGACTCTCTCTAACTTCCTGTCAGTATCCACCACTACTCCTTATGCACTAAAGATGTCACCTACCAATATGCAAGAGAGAGAAGCCAAGATAAGTAAATTGTCTGGCAGTCGTCCTGGTGAAAAAAATGGCTTTTGCACTAAACTCTTGAATGCATCTATCGATTGCTGGGAAAAGCAATCATTAGTACCATCGGAGTCGTTGCTCATGACATCACTTAGGGTGAGTTAAAGTAGCTCAGGAGTGGTGAGCAAATCGTGTCACCAAACCTGCCTCCACACTCTTCTTTTTAATGGGGCCATGCCGTTGTGGTCCTTTGCTGCACAATTCCTTATACCACCAGGTTATCTTTATCACCTTACCTTGAAATGTGTCTGTCTTAACTTTGAAATCTCTCTGATGTTATTATTGATTTTATAATCTTCAAATGTTAGTTATAAGTGAGGAGTAGAGATTATTTAATAGTTCAGTATAGCACACACACACACACACACACACACACACACAGAGGGAGACAGAGAGAGAAAGAGAGAGAGAGACTTGTTGAGTGTCTGATATTACAGAAAACACAATACTGACTATAGGTAGTAGCCCTTCTAATATTTCAGCTCAAAAAATAAAAATATATTAAGCATGTATATAAACAATGGTTTTATAATAGAATCTTGGAAATACAAATATAGACTAGATGTTTTCTCTACCTCATACATTATCAAGAAAACCGAGTAGATAAACAATAAGATAACATGAAAATGTGATGAATGGTTATATCAATTTTTAAAAAAAAATAACAACCCACAAAACCACTAAGACAATAAACAACAAAAACTCATTGCAGTGAGTTGGAAGCCAAATCATAACTGAACCTACAGTGAGTGGTCTGAGCTGAAGTTGTATATTGCACAGACGGAGACTGTCCATCTTTTTTCTAAAGGAATTACTGGTAGATTTCAACCTCTCTAGATGTGCCATTTTTTAGTTAGCAGCACAATATCCAATGGATTACACCAAATCATGTTGTGGCTAGGTTAAAAAAAAAAAGACTGAGAAAACATCAAAAGAGCTTGATTGGAGAAGAAAACTGAATGTGTCATACAAAAATGTGAAGAAGCGTGTTCCATGGAGAGGAAAGGCACTGAAGATTTTGTAATTTTGTTGGCATCCTAGAAGGAATTTCATATTATAAACTAGATGCTTAAACCGATCATAGATTGAAAGAGCAAGGATTAAGTCTTTGATATTTTAGTTATTCATTCATACACATGTTCTATAGACAATAGCTGATTTCATTTTATCAGGAGAAAAGATTGCATCATATATACAGAGTTCAGCTGTTACAGATACCCCCTCTCTAGACTTTAATTGTCCATGGTCACCTTTGAAGCAAAGTTTTTGTTCCTCTTCCACCTTCTGAGTTTTCCATTGTATTTCTTATATGTAGAATCTGCACTGCACGCATCATCATGTGTAGAAATCATTGTCCATTAGACAGAATCAACTCGTAGCTCACCCTCCATTGGATTTTGGAGGCTGCAAATCACAAGGGAGGAAACTGCCCATCTTTCTCCCTTAGAGCCACTGGTGGATTTGAGTAACCACAGAGGCACAGCAATTGTGTTGAAAGCATAGATCTGTATGAACTAGGGGTGCAGATCTCTATACTATAGCTGTTGTTGTTGTTGTTAGGCACTGTTGAGTCAAGTGTGACTCATAATGACTCTAAGAACAACAGATCTAAACCTTGCCCTACGTCTAGAGTGTGTGTGATGAATATTGTTCTCCATCACCATTTCATCCAGTACAAGTACAGGAACAATATAAAGAGTTGTGGAAATAGATGCTTGAAGTTCAAGATCTCATAGAACATACCAGACCATTTTTCACAGAGTTGTGTCTTCTACGTATCAGACACATAGTAAAAGGGATATTAAGAATAACAAAAATACCCTGCCTCAATGCATATCCCTTATCAATACGAAAAGAGATTGTTTGAAACAATATTTTACTAAATCAGGACAGACACTTAACACATTGTCTTAGTAGAGAATGAGTAAAACTAAGAAAGGGTTTAAAGATATTTCTGAAGAGTTTATCACTCTGTTGCTGATTGCCTTCAAGTCAGGCATGACTCATGGCTACTCTATGAACAAAAGGCCTGAATATATTTTAAAAGCAGAGGGATGAGGATGTGGTGGGTGGGTGGGTGTGCAGGAGAAATTATTCATGGGGTTGTACAATTTGATGGGTGGAACAGTGAGGGAAATTACAAGAATCTGGTCTGAAAAAGCATGTAGTCACATTTTGTAAATAAACTTGTAAACTTAAAAAAATTAAAAAGCTTCCTTTAAAGGGAGTGATTCAAGCAAAGAAAGTAGTTTTTGGATTATTTTAGCTTCCTAGGGCTGCAGTAACAAAATACCACCAAGTGGGTGGCTTTAAATAGCATAAATGGAGGCTAGGAGTCCAAATCAGAGTATTAGCTATGTTGATTTCTTGTGAAGTTTCCTAGGAAAAAAAAACTTATTTCCTATCTTTCCTCCTATCTTCCAGAAGCTCTGAGCAATCCTGGCTTGGCTTACATCCTCACAAAATTTCCTTCATCTGCCTAATCCCTATTTCTGCGTCTGGTCTGTCTTTTAGAAGATATCACTTAAATGGAACTCAGGCCTATCCTACTCAGATATAATGTGATGTTGACTGATATCATCTTTAAAGACTGTTTCCAAACAATGTAATATTCACAGGAAGCAGGGGTTGGACTTCAGGACATGTTTTTGGAAAACATTATTGAATCCATAATAGAAATGATTTGTAGAGTTGACAGCTCCGTCACTATGTTTATGACAGAATTCATGAGCAAGAAGAAGAGATCTAAACACATCTGGAATCAGTGATTCTATGGATCTTTAAAGGAAGAAAGTACTAGAAATTTTAATCAATGAGAATTTAAGGCAACTTGAACTGAACTCTTAAATTACTTATGGAGAAAATATTCCGTTTCATGCCAGCAAGCCTGTTTGGCAGAAAGTAATGTAGCAAGTAGTGAGAAAACATAAGTCACCTTGAGAACTGATTGAATATAATCAATGCTTAATAGCAAACGCGTGGCCCCTTTAATGACCATGGTTAAAGCAAATAAAATGGAATCATAAATTTGAATGCTCCCTGGAACTGCATCATGTAAAAGTAAGCTTTATGAAGGGAAAAAAAATCAATTTAGCAATATTACTAGATTGGTCTCATAATTCATAATGTGGAGTTTTTTATTTGAAGAGTTCTCACTCTACCTTTAGCATATCCACATACATTAAACTGGGTTGGCAAAGTTGTGTAGACATAATTTCCAAAGGTTCGGTCAACAGACATATATTTTTCTTTTGGCTGATTTTTATTCCACATCAGCAAAAAACAGCCTGGGTTCAGTCTTAAAAGTAAAGATGCTTTAATCATTATGTCAGTGAAATAAAAAAGAAAACAAAACAAAAAAACACCTCTCAGCCACAGAAGGTTTTTAAAAAAACTTAATTGAAAGACTTCAGGCCCTCCAGAAATGTAGTGACATCTCATGCTTCCAAGACAAACTTATCCAAAGTGTAAATAAAATTTTTTTTAATGTCATTGACGTATTAATCTCAGGATTTATAATGACAGAATGCCACTATCTGGGTACTATTTCTCATGTTCTATGAAGCCATAATTTCTACCTGAAATACAGAAATAAACAAAATTGATCATTTAATCTACCATTAACCATGCTAGAAAAATGCAGGAAAGTCAATTTGGGGAGATAGACATTTGCAAGATTCACTCTAACAGTAGTTGGGTTCCATGAAAAACAACAGTTTCCACACTCATGTCCTCACAACCCAACCTCTATCTTATGATGTTCTTTAGAAGCTTCCAAGGGCTCAGACATTTAAAGGATAAACCCAGATCTTCTTTTGTATTTTTACCATGAGATAGGGGTTCTGGTGGCTTAATCCTTAGGGAGTTGTGCTCCTAGACCAAAGATGGCATATTTCTGATGATTTGAAAGATGAACAATCTCCTCCCCTGTAATTTGCAGTCTCTGAAGATTTGCTGGAGAGCCGGGTGGTTCTGGCTTGATGGCAATGGTCTGTGAGTGTGTGTGTGTGCAGACATATGTTTATTGTTGTAATTTTTTTTCTTTCTTTTTTTTGTTGTTAGTGTCATGAGACTATATCATAGGAAGGTCTCACACCAGACCACCAAGAAGAGACTCTCAGATTGATATGGAACCGACTCAAGCTGACTGTAAGTTCACGATTGAGAAAGAAATGTTTGTTGCAGTTTGTTGAATTTTGTGATAGTTTGATATGCACCATTATTAAAATAACTGCAGACTAATGCTACTAAGTCTCTGAAGTAACATACTGGTTTCTGGCACGGTCAATAATATAAATGCATTTCTCTAAAGGTCAAGCCATACGTGATCAAATTCCCTTTAGTCCTCTTTTGGGGACTATTGGTTGATGATATTATTGAGTATTGTTCTAATTGAATGTCTCCTTTCTATGATACTCTCTAAGCTCGGTAAAGTTAACAACTACGCATAGTTTAATTCTTATTGGTCTTGAGGGTGTAAGAGAATGTGAGGATGGCACCAGATAAGACAGTGGTCAGATTGGTTGTTCATAAGTTTGCTATGAGTTAAACTCAACCCAATGACATCTACCAACAACCAAATACCTTACTGGGAGCTCTGGTGGCCTAATAGAAAGAAGCTGCATGGCAAACACAAAGGCATGGAGTTCAAATCCACCAGCTGCTCCACAAGAGAAGGATGGTAGCAGCTGGAAACTCAGCTATGGGTGGGTTCTGAGTCAATGGAACACAGAAACAACAACAAACCTCAAAGAGGGGGCCCTGATGACCAGCAAGAGTTGTACCACTCTCTCACAGATGGTGCCTCTCTGGTGACTTGAGGCCATCAGCAGCTTTGGGGGCGTCTCCTCCTGTTTGACTTACAGCCTCTTAAAAACCTTCCAGAGGATCAGCAATGAGTCAGGTCCAACCCAACAACAATGAGTTCTGAGATGCCTTAATGATTAACACGGTACCTAAATATAGAAATAAAGTAATAATCCATCAAATTATTAGAGAAGGAAGTAAGTAAATGGAAACTAGACTGATAAAATCTCAGAATGCATAGGAAAGACATCAGGAATGCCTTCTGAAAAATTTAGTGTAAACACGGATACATAAAAATTGACAAGTAACAAAGAAGAATTTACAAAACTTCAAAATCTATGCAATCATTTTTTTAAATTTTGTTTTGCATACAAAATTTATAAACATTGTGTTGCACACATTTCTTCATATGCATTGTTTCATACAATTATTCTCAAATATGCTTTATAAAATTAATTATAAATGATCTATGCCTACTCAACTCAGGTCCCCACTGTATCTTTCCTAATTTCTTCTCCTCCCTCTGCTCACCAAGCTCTGCCTGAAATCCCAGTGATTCTCCCACCTCCCCACCCTCAGCTCTCCTGTCTTCCCACTTTCCACCTTTGGACCCTTATATATATATCTTACCAGTTATATTTTTATTTTTACCATAATGGTTTTATATTCAGTATTTTGTCCTTATGAAACTGAGTTAGTTCATTCAGTATAATGCTCTCCAGGCTCTCCTGTGTTTTATAGTAGTTTTCAAAATCATTGCTCTTGAATGCTGCAAAGTATTCCATTGTGTGAATATATCACAAATTCTCAATCCATTTGTTTGTTGATGGATATTTGGGCTGTTTCCATTTTCTTGCTTTTGTGAATAATGCTACTATGAATGTCCATGCACAAATCTCGGTGTGTATCTCAGTTCTATTTCTCTCAGGATATATTCCTAGAGTGAAATACCTGGATCATAGGGAATGTCTAGGGTCCAGTTTAAAAAAGAAAAAAAAAGATTAAAAAACAAAAACCCTATAAAACTATGTGATCCTTGGGTTTTAAATTTAGAACCCTGATCAAAATTATGTTGAAAGGTTTCTGACATCTGATCCTGGAAAGTCTCCAATTTCTCATTAATTTTGTGTTTGTAATAGGTGTCTATGTTCACATTTTTTTCTGTGGATAGTTAAGTCCAATAAGCCATTTTCTTGGCCATCCTGTACATATTTCTGTGTGTTATTCCAACTTTTACATGTCAAATAGGTAAATGATAAGAGATAACCAAGAAACAAGAAACAAGAAAGAAAAGACCAATGGTGCCGTTTTATACTGCATTATATATTGTGTAGTGCATCACTGCTGAAGGTATAATGTGCTGTGTTTGTTGAGTGTGAAGATTCCCACCTGAAACAGAAAAGGTTACCTCTTTGAAAGCATTTGCATCTACACAGAAAGGAAGCAGAATGAATACAATTACAATTGTTTGCTTCTCTGCTAAACAGTTTTTAAACTGTGCCTCTTTGAGGCAGAATACTGCTAACAGAAAGGCCAGAGGGTCAAATTCAGCCACTGCTCTACAAGAAATAGATGGACAGTCCCCTCCCAAAAAGATTTGTAGTCTTGGAAACCTGATGGAAGGTCATCGTGGGTCACAAGCAACTCAAAGCCAGTGGGTTTGAATTGGTTTTAGTTCTCAGTTGAAACAGGAAAACAGAGATAATTCAGCAAACTGCTTGGATTTAGGGAACGCTGGTTAATTTTTTTTTTTAAATGATGAAAACTTGTTTTATATACTTTGGGTGTATTGTCAAAAGGGCCTGTCCTTGTAAAATGGTATCAGGCTGGGAAAGATAGAAGTCGTCACAAGAGAGAAAGACAGTCAACGAGACGATTGAGATAGTAATTGGCATCATGGTCTCTATCATGACCGAGGTGCTGAGCGTGTGGTGGGATAAGACAAGGTCCCATCTGTTGCTCTTATGGGACTATGAGTTGTGGTCGACTAGAAGTCACTTAACAACAACTTCATTTGTTAATGAACAAACCAAGAAAACCTCCAAACCAAGGAAATCTATAAAACAGTCATCACTGAGTCAATTTGGACTCGTGGTGACCCAGTGTGTAGAAAATAGAACCAAAATCCACAGTTTTGATGACTGGAGTCTTCTAGAATGTCAGACTTTTCTTGAGTGGTGCATCTGAAAATGTATACCAATCAGAATTCATTTTGTTAAAACTAAGTCTTTAAATTTCAGGGGAAGAAAGTGTCATGTGTGGCCTTGTGAAGATGCTATTGAGTACCAGGGAGTCAGAAGCCATGCATGGCTGACCACCCTCTAGTGGGTTTTCAGAGGCAGTTAATCACACAGAAGGAGATTGCCCATCTTTCTCCAGCAGAGCATCTGGTGGGTTTGAGCCGTGTCCCTCCAGGATTGCTGTGCTGCTTCTTACCCCTAGACCACCAGAGCTTCCTAGATGAGTAGGTGGTTATTATCTCCTGGGATGAAGTTGTTATGCATTTTGTCAGATAGGTATTGACTTATGACAGCCCTATGGGACAGGATAGACTTAACCGACATGGTTTACTAGGTTGTAAATAATTACAGGAAGAAATGTTAAGTCCTTAAATCCATGGAATGACTCGTAGATTTGAGTTTTAACTCTTTGGTTAGCATCCAAATGTTTATCTATTGCACTGTTAGGGTTCCTTGGAATGGTGATGGAGGATGGAAAATCAGTGCAGAATGAAAATATTACAGGAATATTAGTGCTTTTTATTTCAAATAATCTCTAATTAGGTAATTAGTGGTGAGTCATTTTGCTCTTTTTCTTATGTTTTTAAAAAACTAACTTTACAATTACCCAGAGTTTGGTTCAACTTAGACTCAGGGTTGGGCCGTGTATGACTTCTCCATTTTTACATCTTCCATTGTGGTTGTTAGGTTGACATAGAGTGAATTTAGAGAGAGATAAAATAGATGCACACATTGAAACAAGCTGACATATGGTCTCCTGCTAACGGTGCGATGTTGGACAAGTGGCTGCTTCTCCTCAGGAACTGCATTTCTTGTCCCTTGAGATCATAACTCACATTATTTACCTACCTGGTTCCTGTAGAGATGATCTTGACACCAGAAGTTCATGGGAACCTGGCCATCTATAGAATAGCAGTGACAGTGACATTCAAATGCATTTGCAGTTTTAATCTAGTGATCAGGAAAAGAAAAAGAAGAAAAGAAATAAGAAAGAAAGAAAAGAAACTTTTTTTTTTACTTTATCAATGATTTCAGTTTACTTGGGTTCACAGCCAACACCAATGGAAGCATTAGTCAAGAAGTCAAATGACACATTCCATTGGATAAATTAAAAGGAACTTTAACTCCATGGTATTCAACAACAGCAAGGTACTAAAGAATAAAGATGTCATTTTAAAGGCTACAGTGTACCTGAACCAAGCCATGGTATTTTCAATGGCTTCATTTACATGTGACAACTGGAAAAAAACTACAGAAGCTGTTGTTAAGAGTTATCAAGTTGAGTGCAATTCAAAGGCATCCTATGAACAAGAGATCTGAACACTGGGACGTCCTGCGTCATCCTCATCATTGCTGACACCCTTGGATTCCGTGCTGCAGTCACTGTGTCAATCCATCTCCTTGTGGATCTTCCTTCCACTCTCCATTTTCCCAAACATAATGCTCTTTCTTTTTTTAATATAATTTTAATTGTGATTTTAATGAAGGTTTATAGAAAAGTTATATTATTACTCATTCATTGTTGCATATTTTACTCTCTTCCCTTCCCAGTTTAAGGGGTTTTGTGGGTTTTTTTTTTAATGTATGGTACTGAAGTTTCTGATGTCCTAGTATTTTGGCTGTATACCAGGGATGTGTCCCATCTCCATACCTTTTCAATCTATATGCAGAACAGATTATCTGGGAGGTGGGGCTCTATGAGGAGAAGTGTGGCATCAGGATTGGTGGAAGATCTATCAACAATCTGCGTTATGCAGGTGACACAACCCTGTTTGTTAAACCTGAGGAGTACCTGAAGCGCTTGCTGTAGAAGGTCAAGGACTGGGCCCTTCAATAAGATTGAGGCTCAGTGCTCAATTACAAGAAAACAAAGATTCTCACCACTAGGCCAATTGGCAGCATCAGAATGGATGGTGAAGAGATTGATACTGTTAACAACTTTGGTCTGCTTGGCTCCACAGTCAACACTCTTGGCAACAACAGCTAGGAAATTAAAAGACGTATTGCGATGGGAAAGTTTGCTGTTAGGGACCTCTCCAAAGTACTGAAGAGTAATGGTGTCACTCTGGGGACTAGGGTGCATCTGATACAGGCCATGGTCTTTGCTATCACTTGCTATGCATCAGAGAGCTGGACAATGACTAGGGAAGATAGAAGGAGAATTGATGCCTTTGAGCTGTGGTGTTGGAAAAGAGTATTGAATATACCATGGACTGCTAGGTAAACAAACAGGCTCAGCCTAGAGAAGGTTAAACCAAGCTGCTCCTTGGAGTCAAGGATTCTGAAGCTTCATCTGACATACTTTGGACATGTTGCAAGGAGGGACCAATCATTGGAGAATGGCATCATGCTCGGGAGAGTGGAGGGATAGAGCAGGAGAGGAAGACTCACTGTGAGGTGGATTGATTTAGTGACTGGGATAAAGGGGGTAAGAGTGTCAGAGACAGTGAGATTGGTACAGGATAGAGCAGAGTTTAGGGCTATTGTATATAGGGTCACTATGAGTCACAGGCAACTCGACAGCACAAACAACAACAACAACAGATAGGGCTAAGTGTTTTATTGCATTAAAGAAGATGAAAGGCAGTTATAGTGAAAAAGACAAATTCATACTTTATATTGAGAATAAATTCACAATCCAAAAAAATGTCTCCACAGGTGAAGTTCTAAAATGATTACATTTTCTCACTTATTATTATAATTCTACAATTATTTTCCATAATAACCCCTTATTTAAATACTCTGCTTCACTTAGCAACACAATGAATAAGAATTTCTTCATTAATTGCTTATCTAGGTAAGTGAAGGAATAAAGCATATCACTTCCATTTAAGAGTTAACTATTAAAATCTATTATGTATGTATGAAATGCACTTGTGCATTGCTGTGTTGAATAAATTTTTTATCTTGAATAACTAAAATTATTTTCATTATAAGTTTTAGCATATTGAGTAGTAAGATGGTATGGATTTTATCCACGTTCATTGCTAATTATTTGCCAGTTGAAAAACATTCTTTTTTTCATTTGTATATTTAGGAAAGTCATGTGGTTGACATATAAATTTAACCAATATGATTTAAAGTATTATAAAAAAAATTTAATGGTAAGGAGAATAACTTTAGAATTCAGAATAATTTTTTCTAAGATCATTATTTTCTTGTTTTAAAAATATTTTCTGGATTTTTTTTTAGATTTCATCTGGATATATAGTGATTTTATGTTTGATAGAACTAAACACTACCTTCTCCTGTGACATCTTCATAATAGCCTCTGAGATGGGGTTCTGTGTTTAAATACTGTGGCAATCCATCTATTTGAGGGTTTTATTCTTTTTTTCTGAACCTCTACCTTATCAAGGGTGATATCCTTCTACAATTACCAGCCCCTTCTGATAAATGCTAAAATACATGAGACGGAGTCTCACTATTTTAATGTCTAATGAGCATTCTCCCTGAATTCTAATAGATATTTCCCTTTTTTTAACTTCCATGGTGTGTTGAGTATTCTTATCCTTCACAGCAATTCAAAGACATCCATTTCTTTTCAGTCTTATGTCTTCATTCTCCAATTTTCACACAGATATGAGAAAGTTGGAAACATTATGGCCTGAGTAAAATATATTTATTCCTCAAAGGGGCATATTTACTATTTAGCACTTTAAAGAGGTGCTTGTAATTAGGCAAGAGAAGGAAATAAGAGGCATTCAATTTGGTGAAGAGGAAGATTAAGTAATGACTATATGAAGATGATGTGCCCTCTCCAGAGTACTGAGAAACAACAAGGTGCACCTGATCCAGGCCGTGGTCTTCACAATTACTTGCTATGCATCGGAGAGCTGGACAATGAGTATGGGTGACAGAAGAATTGGTGCCTTTTAGCTGTAGTGCTAGAGAAAAGTCTTGAACATACCATGGACCTTGGAGAGGGTGAAACCAAGTTTCTCCTTGGAGGCTAGGATTTTGAAGCTCTGTCTCACATACTTTGGGCATGTGGCCAGGAGAAAACAGTCCTCGGAGAAGGACATCATGTTTGGACGGGTGGAGAGATGGCACAGGAGAGGATGACCCTGAATGAGATGGATTGACACAGTAATGGGCAATGGGGGTAGGTGTGTCAGAGTCAGTGAGACCAGCTTAGGACAGGGCAATCTTCAGAGCTGTTTACATAGAGGTGCTTTGAGTCACAGGGTACTGGAAGGCACATAACAACAGCAACAACATAAACAGATGATATGATAGCTGAATGCTTGGCAATAAATAATGATGACAGAAGAAAAATCAATTCCTTAGAGTTGTGGTGCTAGAGAAGAGTATTGAACATATACTGGGCTGCAAATATAACAAAGAGTTCTGTCCTAGAGAGGGTGAACCTTAGTTGTTCATTGAAAACCAGGCTATTTCTTGGAAGCAGGGATGCTGAAACAATGTCTTACATACCTTTGGCATACTTTGGGAGGATAGAAGTTCAAGGTAGGAAAGGAAGACCCAGGATGAGATGGATTGACATAGAGAGTATAGCAATGGGGTCAGGTATAAAAGAGAGGGTGAGATTGACTCAGGATAGGGCAGTTAGTGATAAGAAGCTGTGCTGTAATCTCAAAGACATGTGGTTCAAATCCATCAGCTGCACTAGAACAGACGAATGAGTGCTCTCTTGTGTGATTTAATGAGTCTGGAAACCCTCTGGAGGGTAAGCTATGGAAAACTTCTGACTTGACCACACACAATAGCAACAAGAATACAGTGTCTCCACAAAAGAAAAGCAGATAAACGGATTATAAAAAAGGGCAAAAGACGTAAAAAGACTCTCCACAAAGGAAGATATTCAGATGACCAACAAACACATGAGCAAAAGTTCAAACAACTAAAAATCAGAGATATGCAAATAAAAACAACAATGAGGTAACGATGCATCCCACAACAACAGCAAAATTCAACAGGACACTAAACAATTCGTTGTGATAAGAATGCATAGAGACTGGTGCTCTCATGCACTGCAGATGAGATAGTAAAATGATTCAACCAATATGGAAAGCTGTCTGATGCAAAAATCCTTAACAAAATCTTAGCCAATAGAATACAAAAACACATTAAAAAAAAAAGAAAGAGAGAGATCATCATGACCGAGTGGGATTCCTAACCAGAATGCAAAGATGGCTTAACAAAAGAAAAACAATCAATTCACCACATATGCAAAACCAACAAGAAGAATCATATGGTCTTAGCCTTTATTGTAGAAAAGGCATTTGACAAAATCCAACACCTCTTACTGATAAAGACACTGCAAAATTGAGAGAGAAGTGAATTTCCTCAAAATTTTAACTAGTATATATGCAAAACCAAGAGCTAATATCATTCCCAGTGGAGAAAGACTAAAAGCATTTTACTCGTGAACAGGGTTTAGGCAAGGATTCCCACTGTTGCCACTTATATTTAATATTGTATTCAAGGTACTTCCTGGGGCAAGGTGACCAGAGAAGAAAATAAAAGGTATCCAGGTCAGCAAAGAGATAGTTAACATGTCGTTAAATGCATGTGATATGATAGTGTATACAGAAAACCCCAAGAACTCAACAAAAAAACCTTAGAGTTAGAAGGTCAGTCTAGTAGGGTGGTAGGGTATAAGATCACTATCCAAAATTCCGTGCAATTTCCCTATAGTAACAAAGAGAACTCAAAGGAGGAAACCAAGAAAGCAATACCGTTTGTAATAGCCAAACACAAATTGAAATACTTGGGAGTGACACTAGAGACACAAAAGAACTGTACAATGAAAGCTACAAAATATTTCTGCATGACAAAATAAAAGACCTAAAGAAAAGGAAAAATGTGTCCTGTTCATGGATAAGAAGATTTAATATTGTGAAAATGACAGTTCTATCAAGAGCAATCCATAGGTTCAAATGCAATTCCAATACAGATACCAAATTCATTTCTCAAGGAGATTGAAGAAGAAATTTTCAAGTTGGTCTGGAGAGGAAAGAGACCCCAAATAAGCAAAACACTTCTGAAAAACAAAATTGAAGTTGGAGGCATAGCACTCCCTGACCTAAAAAACTACTACACGGCAGAAGTAACCAAAACAGCACAGTGCTGGTATTGGTACATTGATAGGTACATAGACCAATGGAACAGAATTAAGAACCCAGAAATGGATCAAGTTGTCTATGATCAACTGATATTTGACAAGGAAATAAAACCTGTAAAATGAAGTAATGACAATTCTTCAATAAATGGTGCTGGCAAAACTGAACTGCTACCTGCAGAAAGCTGAAAGAAAACCTTCATCTCACACCACACGTAAAAATCAACCCAAGGCAGATGGGATTAAAGCCCAAAATCATAAAAGTTCATCAGAGACAAAATGAAATTAAACTTAGATGGCCTAGTCTATGGTATAAAGAGACTGCCAAATATATCCAGAAATGCACAAACTTCAGAGGATAAAATTGATGAATGGGATCTTCTAAAGAATGTAATGAAATGTGCAGAGAGCTAAAGTCAGAAAATCAAAAGGGCCGAACTCGCTCAGCATTTCTTAAACTGAAGGAACTGAAAAACAAATCCAAGCCACAGGTGGCAATACATAAGGATCCTTTGGATAGAATGTTAAATGATCCAGGAAGTTATCAAGAGAGGATGGAAGGAATACACAGAGTCACTGTATCAGAAGGAATTGGCTGACACCGAAGAATTTCATGAAATGACATATGAGCAAGAGCCTATGGTGATGAAGGAGGAAGTTCAAATTGCTCTGAAGGAATTGGCAAAAAACAAGGCTCCAGGCGTTGACAACATGCCAATTGACATGTTTCAACAGACAGACACTGGCCTGGATGTTGCTAAGTTGTGCCAAGAAATCTGGAGGACAGCCAGCTCGCCCACTGGCTGGAAAAGATTGATATTTGTTCCCCTTCCAAAGAAAGGTGACCCAACAGATTGTGGAAATTTATCAAACAATATAATTAAGATCACATGCAAGCACTATTCTGCTGAAAATTATCCAAAAACGTTTGGAACAATATGTCAACAGAGAAATGCCAGATATGCAGGCTGGATTTAGAAGGGGTCGTGGTACTAGGGATATTATAGCT